>NC_137343.1:51038057-51078057 GCF_965287045.1 Carcharhinus amblyrhynchos | reverse complement strand
GTGTCAGTCTCAGCATCCTCAGCGTGTCAGTCTCAGTGTGTCAGTCTCAGTGTGTCAGTCTCAGCATCCTCAGCGTGTCAGTCTCAGTGTGTCAGTCTCAGTGTGTCAGTCTCAGCATCCTCAGTGTGTCAGTCTCAGCATCCTCAGTGTGTCAGTCTCAGCATCCTCAGCGTGTCAGTCTCAGCATCCTCAGCGTGTCAGTCTCCGCATCCTCAGTGTGTCAGTCTCAGCATCCTCAGCGTGTCAGTCTCAGCATCCTCAGCGTGTCAGTCTCAGTGTGTCAGTCTCAGTGTGTCAGTCTCCGCATCCTCAGCGTGTCAGTCTCATTGTGTCAGTCTCAGCATCCTCAGTGTGTCAGTCTCAGCATCCTCAGTGTGTCAGTCTCAGCATCCTCAGCGTGTCAGTCTCAGTGTGTCAGTCTCAGCATCCTCAGTGTGTCAGTCTCAGTGTGTCAGTCTCAGTGTGTCAGTCTCAGCATCCTCAGTGTGTCAGTCTCAGCATCCTCAGCGTGTCAGTCTCAGCATCCTCAGCGTGTCAGTCTCAGTGTGTCAGTCTCAGCATCCTCAGTGTGTCAGTCTCAGTGTGTCAGTCTCAGTGTGTCAGTCGCAGCATCCTCAGCGTGTCAGTCTCAGTGTGTCAGTCTCAGCATCCTCAGCGTGTCAGTCTCAGCATCCTCAGTGTGTCAGTCTCAGCATCCTCAGTGTGTCAGTCTCAGCATCCTCAGTGTGTCAGTCTCAGTGTGTCAGTCTCAGCATCCTCAGTGTGTCAGTCTCAGCATCCTCAGTGTGTCAGTCTCAGCATCCTCAGCGTGTCAGTCTCAGTGTGTCAGTCTCAGCATCCTCAGTGTGTCAGTCTCAGTGTGTCAGTCTCAGTGTGTCAGTCTCAGCATCCTCAGTGTGTCAGTCTCAGCATCCTCAGCGTGTCAGTCTCAGCATCCTCAGCGTGTCAGTCTCAGTGTGTCAGTCTCAGCATCCTCAGTGTGTCAGTCTCAGTGTGTCAGTCTCAGTGTGTCAGTCTCAGCATCCTCAGCGTGTCAGTCTCAGTGTGTCAGTCTCAGCATCCTCAGCGTGTCAGTCTCAGCATCCTCAGTGTGTCAGTCTCAGCATCCTCAGTGTGTCAGTCTCAGCGTGTCAGTCTCAGCATCCTCAGTGTGTCAGTCTCAGCATCCTCAGCGTGTCAGTCTCAGCATCCTCAGCGTGTCAGTCTCAGTGTGTCAGTCTCAGTGTGTCAGTCTCCGCATCCTCAGCGTGTCAGTCTCATTGTGTCAGTCTCAGCATCCTCAGTGTGTCAGTCTCAGCGTGTCAGTCTCAGCATCCTCAGTGTGTCAGTCTCAGCATCCTCAGCGTGTCAGTCTCAGTGTGTCAGTCTCAGTGTGTCAGTCTCAGCATCCTCAGTGTGTCAGTCTCAGTGTGTCAGTCTCAGCATCCTCAGTGTGTCAGTCTCAGCATCCTCAGCGTGTCAGTCTCAGCATCCTCAGCGTGTCAGTCTCATTGTGTCAGTCTCAGCATCCTCAGTGTGTCAGTCTCATTGTGTCAGTCTCAGCATCCTCAGTGTGTCAGTCTCAGCGTGTCAGTCTCAGCATCCTCAGTGTGTCAGTCTCAGCGTGTCAGTCTCAGCATCCTCAGTGTGTCAGTCTCAGTGTGTCAGTCTCCGCATCCTCAGCGTGTCAGTCTCATTGTGTCAGTCTCAGCATCCTCAGTGTGTCAGTCTCAGCATCCTCAGTGTGTCAGTCTCAGCGTGTCAGTCTCAGCATCCTCAGTGTGTCAGTCTCAGTGTGTCAGTCTCCGCATCCTCAGCGTGTCAGTCTCATTGTGTCAGTCTCAGCATCCTCAGTGTGTCAGTCTCAGCGTGTCAGTCTCAGCATCCTCAGTGTGTCAGTCTCAGCATCCTCAGTGTGTCAGTCTCAGTGTGTCAGTCTCAGTGTGTCAGTCTCAGCATCCTCAGTGTGTCAGTCTCAGCATCCTCAGCGTGTCAGTCTCAGCATCCTCAGCGTGTCAGTCTCAGTGTGTCAGTCTCAGCATCCTCAGTGTGTCAGTCTCAGTGTGTCAGTCTCAGTGTGTCAGTCTCAGCATCCTCAGCGTGTCAGTCTCAGTGTGTCAGTCTCAGCATCCTCAGCGTGTCAGTCTCAGCATCCTCAGTGTGTCAGTCTCAGCATCCTCAGTGTGTCAGTCTCAGCGTGTCAGTCTCAGCATCCTCAGTGTGTCAGTCTCAGCATCCTCAGCGTGTCAGTCTCAGCATCCTCAGCGTGTCAGTCTCAGTGTGTCAGTCTCAGTGTGTCAGTCTCCGCATCCTCAGCGTGTCAGTCTCATTGTGTCAGTCTCAGCATCCTCAGTGTGTCAGTCTCAGTGTGTCAGTCTCAGTGTGTCAGTCTCAGCATCCTCAGTGTGTCAGTCTCAGTGTGTCAGTCTCAGCGTGTCAGTCTCAGCATCCTCAGTGTGTCAGTCTCAGCATCCTCAGTGTGTCAGTCTCAGCATCCTCAGCGTGTCAGTCTCAGCATCCTCAGCGTGTCAGTCTCAGTGTGTCAGTCTCAGTGTGTCAGTCTCCGCATCCTCAGCGTGTCAGTCTCATTGTGTCAGTCTCAGCATCCTCAGTGTGTCAGTCTCAGTGTGTCAGTCTCAGTGTGTCAGTCTCAGCATCCTCAGTGTGTCAGTCTCAGTGTGTCAGTCTCAGCGTGTCAGTCTCAGCATCCTCAGTGTGTCAGTCTCAGCATCCTCAGTGTGTCAGTCTCAGCATCCTCAGCGTGTCAGTCTCCGCATCCTCAGCGTGTCAGTCTCATTGTGTCAGTCTCAGCATCCTCAGCGTGTCAGTCTCAGCATCCTCAGTGTGTCAGTCTCAGCATCCTCAGTGTGTCAGTCTCAGCGTGTCAGTCTCAGCATCCTCAGTGTGTCAGTCTCAGCATCCTCAGCGTGTCAGTCTCAGCATCCTCAGCGTGTCAGTCTCAGTGTGTCAGTCTCAGTGTGTCAGTCTCCGCATCCTCAGCGTGTCAGTCTCAGTGTGTCAGTCTCAGCATCCTCAGCGTGTCAGTCTCAGCATCCTCAGTGTGTCAGTCTCAGCATCCTCAGCGTGTCAGTCTCAGTGTGTCAGTCTCAGCATCCTCAGCGTGTCAGTCTCAGCATCCTCAGCGTGTCAGTCTCAGCATCCTCAGCGTGTCAGTCTCAGCATCCTCAGTGTGTCAGTCTCAGCATCCTCATTGTGTCAGTCTCAGCATCCTCAGCGTGTCAGTCTCAGCATCCTCAGTGTGTCAGTCTCAGCATCCTCAGCGTGTCAGTCTCAGCATCCTCAGCGTGTCAGTCTCAGCATCCTCAGCGTGTCAGTTTCAGCATCCTCAGTGTGTCAGTCTCAGCATCCTCAGCGTGTCAGTCTCAGCATCCTCAGCGTGTCAGTCTCAGCATCCTCAGCGTGTCAGTCTCAGCATCCTCAGCGTGTCAGTCTCAGTGTGTCAGTCTCAGTGTGTCAGTCTCAGTGTGTCAGTCTCAGTGTGTCAGTCTCCGCATCCTCAGTGTGTCAGTCTCAGCATCCTCAGTGTGTCAGTCTCAGCATCCTCAGCGTGTCAGTCTCAGCATCCTCAGTGTGTCAGTCTCAGTGTGTCAGTCTCAGCATCCTCATTGTGTCAGTCTCAGCATCCTCAGTGTGTCAGTCTCAGTGTGTCAGTCTCAGTGTGTCAGTCTCAGCATCCTCAGCGTGTCAGTCTCAGCATCCTCAGTGTGTCAGTCTCAGCATCCTCAGTGTGTCAGTCTCAGCATCCTCAGTGTGTCAGTCTCAGTGTGTCAGTCTCAGTGTGTCAGTCTCAGCATCCTCAGCGTGTCAGTCTCAGCATCCTCAGTGTGTCAGTCTCAGCATCCTCAGTGTGTCAGTCTCAGCATCCTCATTGTGTCAGTCTCAGCATCCTCAGTGTGTCAGTCTCAGTGTGTCAGTCTCAGTGTGTCAGTCTCCGCATCCTCAGCGTGTCAGTCTCATTGTGTCAGTCTCAGCATCCTCAGTGTGTCAGTCTCAGTGTGTCAGTCTCAGTGTGTCAGTCTCCGCATCCTCAGCGTGTCAGTCTCATTGTGTCAGTCTCAGCATCCTCAGTGTGTCAGTCTCAGTGTGTCAGTCTCAGTGTGTCAGTCTCAGCATCCTCAGTGTGTCAGTCTCAGTGTGTCAGTCTCAGTGTGTCAGTCTCAGTGTGTCAGTCTCAGCATCCTCATTGTGTCAGTCTCAGCATCCTCAGTGTGTCAGTCTCAGCATCCTCAGTGTGTCAGTCTCAGCATCCTCAGTGTGTCAGTCTCAGCATCCTCAGCGTGTCAGTCTCAGCATCCTCAGTGTGTCAGTCTCAGTGTGTCAGTCTCAGCTTCCTCATTGTGTCAGTCTCAGCATCCTCAGTGTGTCAGTCTCAGTGTGTCAGTCTCAGCATCCTCAGCGTGTCAGTCTCAGCATCCTCAGTGTGTCAGTCTCAGCATCCTCAGTGTGTCAGTCTCAGCATCCTCAGTGTGTCAGTCTCAATGTGTCAGTCTCAGCATCCTCATTGTGTCAGTCTCAGCATCCTCAGTGTGTCAGTCTCAGTGTGTCAGTCTCAGTGTGTCAGTCTCCGCATCCTCAGCGTGTCAGTCTCATTGTGTCAGTCTCAGCATCCTCAGTGTGTCAGTCTCAGTGTGTCAGTCTCAGTGTGTCAGTCTCAGTGTGTCAGTCTCTGCATCCTCAGTGTGTCAGTCTCAGCATCCTCAGTGTGTCAGTCTCAGCATCCTCAGTGTGTCAGTCTCAGCATTCTCAGTGTGTCAGTCTCAGCATCCTCAGCGTGTCAGTCTCAGCATCCTCAGTGTGTCAGTCTCAGTGTGTCAGTCTCAGCATCCTCAGTGTGTCAGTATCAGCATCCTCAGTGTGTCAGTCTCAGTGTGTCAGTCTCAGCATCCTCAGCGTGTCAGTCTCAGCATCCTCAGTGTGTCAGTCTCAGCATCCTCAGTGTGTCAGTCTCAGCATCCTCAGTGTGTCAGTCTCAGTGTGTCAGTCTCAGCGTGTCAGTCTCAGCGTGTCAGTCTCAGCATCCTCAGCGTGTCAGTCTCAGCATCCTCAGTGTGTCAGTCTCAGCATCCTCAGCGTGTCAGTCTCAGTGTGTCAGTCTCAGCATCCTCAGCGTGTCAGTCTCAGCATCCTCAGTGTGTCAGTCTCAGCATCCTCAGCGTGTCAGTCTCAGCATCCTCAGCGTGTCAGTCTCAGCATCCTCAGTGTGTCAGTCTCAGCATCCTCAGTGTGTCAGTCTCAGTGTGTCAGTCTCAGCATCCTCAGTGTGTCAGTCTCAGCATCCTCAGCGTGTCAGTCTCAGCATCCTCAGCGTGTCAGTCTCAGCATCCTCAGTGTGTCAGTCTCAGCATCCTCAGTGTGTCAGTCTCAGCATCCTCAGTGTGTCAGTCTCAGTGTGTCAGTCTCAGCATCCTCAGCGTGTCAGTCTCAGCATCCTCAGTGTGTCAGTCTCAGCATCCTCAGCGTGTCAGTCTCAGCATCCTCAGCGTGTCAGTCTCAGCGTGTCAGTCTCAGCATCCTCAGCGTGTCAGTCTCAGTGTGTCAGTCTCAGCATCCTCAGTGTGTCAGTCTCAGTGTGTCAGTCTCAGTGTGTCAGTCTCAGCATCCTCAGCGTGTCAGTCTCAGTGTGTCAGTCTCAGCATCCTCAGCGTGTCAGTCTCAGCATCCTCAGTGTGTCAGTCTCAGCATCCTCAGCGTGTCAGTCTCAGTGTGTCAGTCTCAGTGTGTCAGTCTCAGCATCCTCAGTGTGTCAGTCTCAGTGTGTCAGTCTCAGTGTGTCAGTCTCAGCATCCTCAGCGTGTCAGTCTCAGCATCCTCAGTGTGTCAGTCTCAGTGTGTCAGTCTCAGTGTGTCAGTCTCAGCATCCTCAGCGTGTCAGTCTCAGCATCCTCAGTGTGTCAGTCTCAGTGTGTCAGTCTCAGTGTGTCAGTCTCAGCATCCTCAGCGTGTCAGTCTCAGTGTGTCAGTCTCAGCATCCTCAGTGTGTCAGTCTCAGTGTGTCAGTCTCAGTGTGTCAGTCTCAGCATCCTCAGTGTGTCAGTCTCAGTGTGTCAGTCTCAGCATCCTCAGCGTGTCAGTCTCAGCATCCTCAGTGTGTCAGTCTCAGCATCCTCAGCGTGTCAGTCTCAGCATCCTCAGCGTGTCAGTCTCAGTGTGTCAGTCTCAGCATCCTCAGTGTGTCAGTCTCAGTGTGTCAGTCTCAGTGTGTCAGTCTCAGCATCCTCAGTGTGTCAGTCTCAGTGTGTCAGTCTCAGCATCCTCAGCGTGTCAGTCTCAGCATCCTCAGTGTGTCAGTCTCAGCATCCTCAGCGTGTCAGTCTCAGTGTGTCAGTCTCAGTGTGTCAGTCTCAGCATCCTCAGTGTGTCAGTCTCAGTGTGTCAGTCTCAGTGTGTCAGTCTCAGCATCCTCAGCGTGTCAGTCTCAGCATCCTCAGTGTGTCAGTCTCAGTGTGTCAGTCTCAGTGTGTCAGTCTCAGTGTGTCAGTCTCAGCATCCTCAGCGTGTCAGTCTCAGCATCCTCAGTGTGTCAGTCTCAGTGTGTCAGTCTCAGTGTGTCAGTCTCAGCATCCTCAGCGTGTCAGTCTCAGTGTGTCAGTCTCAGTGTGTCAGTCTCAGCATCCTCAGTGTGTCAGTCTCAGTGTGTCAGTCTCAGTGTGTCAGTCTCAGCATCCTCAGTGTGTCAGTCTCAGTGTGTCAGTCTCAGCATCCTCAGCGTGTCAGTCTCAGCATCCTCAGCGTGTCAGTCTCAGCATCCTCAGTGTGTCTGTCTCAGCATCCTCAGTGTGTCAGTCTCAGCATCCTCAGCGTGTCAGTCTCAGCATCCTCAGCGTGTCAGTCTCAGTGTGTCAGTCTCAGCATCCTCAGTGTGTCAGTCTCAGTGTGTCAGTCTCAGTGTGTCAGTCTCAGCATCCTCAGTGTGTCAGTCTCAGTGTGTCAGTCTCAGCATCCTCAGTGTGTCAGTCTCAGCATCCTCAGCGTGTCAGTCTCAGTGTGTCAGTCTCAGTGTGTCAGTCTCAGCATCCTCAGTGTGTCAGTCTCAGTGTGTCAGTCTCAGTGTGTCAGTCTCAGCATCCTCAGTGTGTCAGTCTCAGTGTGTCAGTCTCAGCATCCTCAGCGTGTCAGTCTCAGCATCCTCAGTGTGTCAGTCTCAGCATCCTCAGTGTGTCAGTCTCAGTGTGTCAGTCTCAGTGTGTCAGTCTCAGCATCCTCAGTGTGTCAGTCTCAGTGTGTCAGTCTCAGCATCCTCAGTGTGTCAGTCTCAGCATCCTCAGCGTGTCAGTCTCAGCATCCTCAGCGTGTCAGTCTCAGCATCCTCAGCGTGTCAGTCTCAGTGTGTCAGTCTCAGCATCCTCAGCGTGTCAGTCTCAGCATCCTCAGTGTGTCAGTCTCAGCATCCTCAGTGTGTCAGTCTCAGTGTGTCAGTCTCAGCATCCTCAGCGTGTCAGTCTCAGCATCCTCAGCGTGTCAGTCTCAGCATCCTCAGCGTGTCAGTCTCAGCATCCTCAGCGTGTCAGTCTCAGCATCCTCAGCGTGTCAGTCTCAGCATCCTCAGCGTGTCAGTCTCAGCATCCTCAGCGTGTCAGTCTCAGCATCCTCAGCGTGTCAGTCTCAGTGTGTCAGTCTCAGCATCCTCAGTGTGTCAGTCTCAGCATCCTCAGCGTGTCAGTCTCAGCATCCTCAGTGTGTCAGTCTCAGCATCCTCAGTGTGTCAGTCTCAGCATCCTCAGCGTGTCAGTCTCAGCATCCTCAGCGTGTCAGTCTCAGCATCCTCAGTGTGTCAGTCTCAGCATCCTCAGCGTGTCAGTCTCAGCATCCTCAGTGTGTCAGTCTCAGCATCCTCAGCGTGTCAGTCTCAGCATCCTCAGTGTGTCAGTCTCAGCATCCTCAGCGTGTCAGTCTCAGCATCCTCAGCGTGTCAGTCTCAGCATCCTCACCGTGTCAGTCTCAGCATCCTCAGTGTGTCAGTCTCAGCATCCTCAGCGTGTCAGTCTCAGCATCCTCAGCGTGTCAGTCTCAGCATCCTCAGCGTGTCAGTCTCAGCATCCTCAGCGTGTCAGTCTCAGCATCCTCAGCGTGTCAGTCTCAGCATCCTCAGTGTGTCAGTCTCAGCATCCTCAGCGTGTCAGTCTCAGCATCCTCAGTGTGTCAGTCTCAGCATCCTCAGTGTGTCAGTCTCAGCATCCTCAGTGTGTCAGTCTCAGCATCCTCAGCGTGTCAGTCTCAGCATCCTCAGTGTGTCAGTCTCAGCATCCTCAGTGTGTCAGTCTCAGCATCCTCAGCGTGTCAGTCTCAGCATCCTCAGCGTGTCAGTCTCTGTCCAGTTGGATCAGTGGAGTCAGTGGTGTACATGAGACAACCTTCGATCAATATCCTACCCCCGTAAAACCTGTCCCAACTCCCCTGGGGTTTATTAACTGCCTTGATTTGTTATTTTTTATTATTGTCACGTGTATTCGTATACAGTGAAAAGTATTATTTCTGGCGTGCTATACAGACAAAGCATACTGTTCATAGAGAAGGAAACAAGAGAGTGCAGAATGTAGTGTCACAGCGAGGGTGTAGAGGAAGATCAACTTAATGCGGGGTAGGTCCATTCAAAACTCTGACAGCAGCAGGGAAGAAGCTGTTCTCGAGTGGGTCAGTACGGGACCTCAGACTTTTGTATCTTTTTCCTGATGGAAGAAGGTGGGAGAGAGAATGCCCGGGGTGCGGGGGGTCCTTGATGATGCCGGCTGCTTTTCCCGAGGCATTGGGAAGTGTAGACAGAGTCAATGGATGGGAGGCTGGTTTAGGAGGTGCCTCACCCTCCTCCCCAGAGGTGCAGGATGATGAAAAATGCCCACCTTTAAAACACCTACTAATACCAGGAAACTCGAAACCATCAACTACCATGTTTAGACAGACAACAAAGTGTCATCATTCTGCCATATCTGTGGTAAGCGTTATTTGTGATAAATATATATCGCTGATCTAATCCTTTAACCATGGGGCAGTTAATGATGTAGGTTCTACAGTCACTTATCCTCTTGACCTTAGTAGCTATTTTACAGATAACAGGCTGTTCAACCATAGAAGGCAGCGCAGGCCAAACCAGCTTGTTCCTTTCCTCACTTCTCACACGCAGCAAGTAGCGGAGTGGGAATGTCACTCTGCTTCTAATCCAGAGACCCAGACTAATGCTCTGGGGGCACAGGTTCAAATCCCACAATGAAAGCTAGTGGAATTTAAATTAAGTTAATGAATAATCAGGAATTAAAAGTTAGTCTTAATAATGATGAAATTAAACTATTGAATTACCATAAAACCCATCTGGTTCACTTCAGGGGAGTGATGGGAATCTGCTGTCCTTACCTGGCCTGGTCTGTGTGTGACTCCAGACCCACAGCAGTTTAAACCATGGCAGAAAATTGCGATGAGAACAAAAGTGGACAGCCCACCTGGCATTGACAGAGAAAATTCTCCCCAGTCAACCCTGCCAAGATCTCCTCTTCAGCATCTAAGGACTTGTGCCAACTTTGGGAGATTTGTCTCCCAGGCTAGTTGAGCCTGACGTAGGCTCGCTCACCAGATCAGAGCTTTAGCTGGTGCCCCAGACACCTTCATCGCCATCACTGAGTCTGTCCCACCACCAGGACAGACCCAGAGACAGACAGCACACTCAGGACCCCGAGAGTCTTTAACATCAACTCGGGACCCCAGCAGGTCAAAGATGGGCAAAGAAACCTCCTGCAGATTTCCTCCTGCCCCCTCCCCAACTCCCCACTCTGCCCCAACTCCGTTTCTGTTGAAACTGGAAGAGTTAAAGGAAGCTCCGAGGGTGGCGAGGGCACTGTGTGTTCTCTGGGTGGGGGATATCAATGCCCATCACTGAGAGTGTCTCAGTAGCACCAACACAGACCGAGCTGGCTGGGCGCTAACAGACACAGATTGGGCAGTGAAGGAAATATAACTTCATTCTCACCAATCTATCCATGACTGTGTCAGTAAGAGCGACTATCACACAGGCCAAAATGCAAAGTCCTGCCCTTACAGTCGGGACACCTTCCATCGTGTTGTGTGACACGATCGCAGTGATAAATGGGACAGACTTCAAACCGTTCCAGCAACTCAAGACTGGGCATCCATGGGGTGCTGTGGGCCATCAACAGCAGTGGAATTGTACCCCAGCACAGTCTGTAACCTCATGGCCCGGCTTATCCCCCACTCTACCATTACCACCAAGCCAGGGAATCAACCCTGTTCAATGGAGAGTGTGGGAGGGCATGTCAGGAGCAGCACTGGGCATCCCGAAAAATGAGGTGTCAACCTGGTGAAGCTACCAAACAGCAAAAACAGCAAGTAACAGAGCGAAACGATCCCATAACCAATGGATCAGATCTAAGCTCTGCAGTCCCTCTACATCCAGTTGTGAATGGCGGTGGACAATTAAACAACTCACTGGAGGAGGAGACTTCACAAATATCCCCACCCTCAATGATGGAGAAGCCCAGCACATCAATGTAAAAGATCAGGCTGAAGCATTCGCAGCAATTCTCAGCCACACGTGCCGAGTGGATGATCCATCTCGGCCTCCTCCAGTGGTCCCCAGCATCTCAGATGCCAGTCTCCAGCCAATTCGATTCACTCCACGTGGTATCAAGAAATGGTTGGAGGCACTGGATACTGAAAAGGCAATGGGCCCTGATAACATTCCAGCATCAGTACTAAAGACTTGTGCTCCAGGACTTACCGATCCCCTAGCCAAGCTCTTCCAGTAGTTACAACACTGGCATCAACCCAACAATGTGGAAAATTGCCCAGGTCTGCCCTGTACACAAAAAGCAGGACAAGTCCAACCCAGCCAATTATCACCCACTCAGTCTACTCTCGATCATCAGTAAAGTGATGGAAGGGTCATCAACAGCGCTATCCAGCAGCACCTGCTCAGCAATAACCTGCTCAGTGACACCCAGTTTGGGTTTTGCCAGGGGATCACTCAGCTCCTGATCTCATTACAGCCTTGGGTCAAACATGGAAAAAGAGGTGAATTCCAGAGGTGAGGAGAGAGTGACTGCCCTTGACATCAAGACTACATTTGATCAAGTGTGGCATCAAGGAGCCCGAGCAAAACTGGAGACCATGGGAATTAGGGAGGAACCTTTTCGCTTGTTGGAGTCATATCCGGTACGAAGGAAGATGGCTTGGGGATGTTCACTGATGATTGCGCAATGTTCAGCACCATTTGCAATTCCTCAGATACTGAAGCAGCCAATGTTCAAACACAACCAGACCTGAACAATACCCAGGCTGGGGCTGACAAGTGGCAAGTATTCACGCCACATAAATGCCAGGCAATGACCATCTGCAAAAAGAGAGAATCTAACCATCACTTCTTGATATTTAACCGCATTACTATCGCTGAATGCCTCATTATCATCATCCTGGGTGTTACCATTGACCAGAAACTCGAGTGGACTAGCCCTGTAAACACTGGCTGCAGGAGCAGGTCAGAGGCTGGGAATCCTGCGGTGAGTAACTCACCCCCTGACTCCCATCTACAAGTCAGGAGTCTGATGGAATTCTCCCCACTTGTCTGGATGAGCGATTCACCACAACCTTCTCAAGGGTAATTAGAGACGGGCATTAAACACTGGCATTGCCAGAGATGCCACATCTCGTTAATAGATATGAGAAGGAGTTGGGGGGTGGGATGTGGTTCCTGGTTGTTGAGCTGAAACAATGGATTTGGTACTGACTGGGACTTGATTGATTATTGAGAATGGACCGTGCTGTGTGCTGCCTCTGACTGTCCAAGAGCTTTACGTGCTTGGTTCTGAAGGTTGGCCTGCGATTGATTCGACAAAAGCTTGGCTGTGACATTCTCCAAGATCAAAGTCTCTTTTTGCTGCTTGGGGCTGTTTTTATTCCTTATCGATCTATGCGTGCACTGAGTGTACACTCGCTGACACTGAGGAGGGGCACACAGGGCTGTACCACTATCAGAAGGACCTTGGTGAGCTCATTAGGAGAGAATGTTTAACCAGCCTATTAAACTGGGCCAACACACTGCCCTCTGAGCAGGCTGGCTTCACCTCAGCAGCTAATACGCTAGAGGGGCATTATCCCAATGAGGGGCATTACCCCAACGGAGAGAGATCTGTCCCTCGGGAATGCTGCAAGGGATGTGGAGATACAGTTAGTGGTGGCTGGAAAACGCAATATTAAAGTGGCAGAGGATGGATGTCGATGGAAGGAGGAAAAGCAGGATGGAGATTGGAAGAAATCTGTTTGGAGAGGCAGGGGGGGTTTGTAAAGAGAGGAAGTGGGCCAGTCCTGTTTGTGAATACAGAGGGAAATCTCCGGAGAGAAGCTGATACAGTTCATTTCAGGATTCATGTCCTCCCACCACATCAGGATTCCCTTGTTCCTTTCATTCCAGCAGCTTCCACACTCAGTCTATCTTCCTCCATCATTTCCAGAACCTTCCATTGTTAACCACCAGGAAACACCTCACTCCCCCTCCCCTTCCAACATCCCGACATTTCACTCAGATCACCTCTCGTTCTTCTCCAGAGACTGGAGGTCACTGCTACTCAACCTCACAAACAATCTACACTGTTAGATACCTGCATTTCCTCAGATACAGACCCCCAAACTACACACACTACTCCAGGTACCTCCCTCCCCCTGACCGACTACCGAACCTGCTTCCATTCTGACTTTCCCGCTCCCCCCGCCCTCCCGCTCCCCCCACTCTCCCACTCCCCCCGTCCTCCCGCTCCCCCCGCTCTCCCGCTCCCCCCGCTCTCCCGCTCCCCCCGCCCTCCCGCTCCCCCCGCCCTCCCGCTCCCCCCGTCCTCCCGCTCCCCCCACTCTCCCGCTCTCCCGCTCCCCCCGCTCTCCCGCTCCCCCCGCCCTCACGCTCCCCCCACTCTCCCGCTCCCCCCGTCCTCCTGCTCTCCCGCTCCCCCCGCTCTCCCGCTCCCCCCGCCCTCCCGCTCCCCCCACTCTCCTGCTCCCCCCATGGGGTGCTGTGGGCCATGAACAGCAGTGGAATTGTACCCCAGTACAATCTGCAGCCTCATGGCCCGGCACAACCTCCACTCAACCATCATCATCAACCCCAGTGTAATGGAGAGCACAGGGGTACATGTCAGGAGCAGCACCTAAAAATGAGGTGTCAACCTGGTGAAGCTACCAAACAGGATTACTTGGAAGCCAAACAGCAAAAACAGCAAGTAACAGAGCGAAACGATCCCATAACCAATGGATCAGATCTAAGCTCTGCAGTCCCTCTACATCCAGTTGTGAATGGTGGTGGACAATTAAACAACTCACTGGAGGAGGAGACTTCACAAATATCCCCACCCTCAATGATGGAGAAGCCCAGCACATCAATGTAAAAGATCAGGCTGAAGCATTCGCAGCAATTCTCAGCCACACGTGCCGAGTGGATGATCCATCTCGGCCTCCTCCAGTGGTCCCCAGCATCTCAGATGCCAGTCTCCAGCCAATTCAATTCACTCCACGTGGTATCAAGAAATGGATGGAGGCACTGGATACTGAAAAGGCAATGGGCCCTGATAACATTCCAGCATCAGTACTAAAGACTTGTGCTCCAGGACTTACCGATCCCCTAGCCAAGCTCTTCCAGTAGTTACAACACTGGCATCAACCCAACAATGTGGAAAATTGCCCAGGTCTGCCCTGTACACAAAAAGCAGGACAAATCCAACCCAGCCAATTATCACCCACTCAGTCTACTCTCGATCATCAGTAAAGTGATGGAAGGGTCATCCACAGCGCTATCCAGCAGCACCTGCTCAGCAATAACCTGCTCAGTGACACCCAGTTTGGGTTTCGCCAGGGGGTCACTCAGCTCCTGATCTCATTACAGCCTTGGGTCAAACATGGGGAAAAGAGGTGAATTCCAGAGGTAAGGAGAGACAGTGACAGCCCTCGACATCAAGGCTGCATTCAATCGAGTGTGGCATCAAGGAGCCCCAGCAAAACTGAAATCAATGGGTATCGGGGGCAAACTCTCCACTGGTTGGAGTCATACCTGCAACATAGGAAGGTGGTTCTGGTTGTGGAGGGTCAGTCATCTCAGGGCCAGGACATTAGTTCAGGAGTCCCTCAGGGTAGTGTCCAAAGCTCAACAATCTTCAGCTGTTTCGTCAATGGCCTTCTCTCTTCCATAAGGTAGAAGTGAGATGTTCACTGATGATTGTACAATGTTCAGCACCATTCGCAATTCCCCAGATACTGAAGCAGTCCATGTTCAAATGCAACAAGATCTGGACAATATCCAGGCTTGGGCTGACAAGTGGCAAATAACATTCGTGCCACACAAATGCCAGGCAATGATCATCATCAATGAGAGATACCCTAACCACCGCCCCTTGGTATTCAATGGTGTAACCATCACTGAATCCCCACTGTCAACATTCTTGGGGGTGCCATTGACTATAAACTCAACCGGGCTCACCACAAACACAGTAGCTACAAGAGCAGGTCAGAAGCTAGGAATACTCACCTCCTGACTTCCCAAAGCCTATCCACCATCTACAAGGTGCAAGTCAGGAATGTGATGGAATTCTCCCCACTTGCCTGGATCGGTACAGCTCCAACACTCGAGAAGCTTGACATCATCCAGGACAAAGCAGCCCACTTGATTAGCACCACATCTACAAACATCCAATCCCTCCACCACCAACACTCAGTAGCAGCCGTGTGTACAAGATCCTTAGACAGCACCTTCCAAACACACGGCCACTTCCATCTCAAAAGATGACTGCAGCAGATACATGGAAACACCACCTGCAGGTTCCCCTCCAAGCCACTCACCATCCTGACTTGGAAATATATCACTGTTTGCAAAAACTGGGTCAAAATCCTGGAATTCCCTCCCTAACATCATTGTGAGTCAAGACACAGCACACGGATTGCAGAGGTTCAGGAAGGCAGCTCAGCAGCACCTTCTCAGGGGATGGGCAATAAATGCTAGCCAGCCAGCAACACCCACCCCCCACTGAATGGATAAAATAATTGAGATCAGGATGAATCAAGTGAGATTCAGTCTGGGAGCTGATTGATACAAGTGTCACCTGTTTGTAAGTAAACACATACAGCTTGGATAGAAACCGTACCCATTTAAACAAACCTTTTCCTTTCCCGGTGACAGATCAGAATTTTCTGTGTGTTTATCGGAGTTTTACCCTCAGTGTTAACAGGACTGAAAGTGAGTGCCTGCAGCAGGAGTTATTGAGTGGAGGTGACGCAGGTTGTGTTGTGTGAGAAACTGTTCCCCTGTTAAACTGAATCTCAACTCTCCCAGGTCTGAGATTAATAAACCCCCTCCCTCACACTGCCCGACGTCCAGCCTCAGACTCGAAGCCAAACTCCAGGCAAACACCCTGGACAGTGTTAAACGCAGGATAATACAGGCTGGACAGTGTTAAACACGGGATAACGCAGGCTGGACAGTGTTAAACACAGGATAACGCAGGCTGGACAGTGTTAAACACGGGATAACACAGGCTGGACAGTGTTAAACACGGGATAACACAGGCTGGACGGTGTTAAACGCGGGATAACACAGGCTGGACGGTGTTAAACGCAGGATAACACAGGCTGGACAGTGTTAAACGCGGGATAATACAGGCTGGTCAGTGTTAAATGTGGGATAACACAGGCTGGTCAGTGTTAAACGCGGGATAACACAGGCTGGACAGTGTTAAACGCGGGATAACACAGGCTGGTCAGTGTTAAACGTGGGATAACACAGGCTGGACAGTGTTAAACGCAGGATAACACAGGCTGGACAGTGTTAAACGCGGGATAACACAGGCTGGTCAGTGTTAAACGCGGGATAACACAGGCTGGACAGTGTTAAACATGGGATAACACAGGCTGGACAGTGTTAAACACAGGATAACTCAGGCTGGACAGTGTTAAACACAGACTGGACAGTGCTAAACACGGGATAACATAGGCTGGACAGTGTTAAACGCGGAATAACACAGGCTAGACCGTGTTAAACGCGGGATAACATGGGCTGCAGTGTTTTACACACAGGATAATTCAGACTCGACTGTTTCATGCCCAGGATTACACGCTGGTTTATTTCCTTGTTTTTTTTTAATCCATTTTATGGGCTTTTTAGCAGCTGCACAATCCTTGAACAACTGTCTGAAGCGATAGCGGCAGAGGGAAACTTTTGTGCAGATTGGAGGAAGGAAGTTGATTTGTAATGGTAAAATAGGGGCCAACAGTGTGAGAGACTGTGTCCACAGAACTACTTTATATAGAGATATCTCTTACTGCTGTAACCGTCACTGGGTTTTAGAAATAACTCATTCTTAACCTGACACATTTGAAGATAGCGCTTTTTTGGGCAGTTTGGCCTGCTCAGTTTTGGATTAATCCATTTTTTTTTCTGTGAGGGGAAATGGAAACTTTCTTTGCAAAGATAAATTCTCAAAGTGGAGTTGTTTAAATCCAGAGATGATGAAAGTGAAAATAGCTGTCAGCATTTCACAAAGATGTCAACTCCTGAATTGTTTTATGTTCACTCTGGGCTGATTCCAAATTCATCAAACCTTAACAAGCTTGAGCGAGAACCGAGTCCCGCTGTAAACTGTGGTTTTAGACAGGAAATACTCTTGAGCTATTCACTGTGGGTTATTTGACACAATGGTGACTGTTGGTTGTTGTGTGGAGGGGGTTATGTACAAACCTCAGTCTTCTCTGTGCTTCTCCAGACCGTTCCATGTCTTTCCGATGTGGGTGAGTCAGCGTTAGGTGCCTGTGTGCCAGACAAGTGAACCCCCGGGGGGTCGAGCCCATCAACCTACACCATCATTAGGGCCCAATGATAGTGACTGTGTTGGGTCTGTCACTGCTGATTAGACACAATCTCGGAGGCACAGGAGGAGCTCGGACTGATGACTGTACTTCCCCACTTCCCCTGGCCGTTGTGCCCCAGAGAGGCCAGCCTCGGACAGTGAGGGAGAAGCCAGGCTGGATCCCGAGGGGGTGGGGTAGTGCTGGGGATGAGCAGAGGGACGTGAGTGCAGATCCGGATAGATGAGGGAGGGGGGTGGGATTCGGCAGAGGAGGGGGGTGTATCTCTGGATGTGGAGGGGGGGGAGATACCCTCCATTGCCCTGTTCAGAACTTGCGTAGGTCCCATCTGGAGTTGGTGGGAGCAGTTTGAGGCCTCAGTCCAGGGGGTTTGAGCCTGTCACAATTTCCCAATGCTCCTAGTGTCACAGTTAATAATCCTTAACTAATTCCACCCAAATTCTTCAATAAAGTTATAGTTTGTTCATTATCAGTGTCACAACTAGGCTTACATTAACACTGCGATGAAGTTGCTGTGAAAAGCCCCAAGTTGCCACACCTGTTTGGGTCAATGTGCCAAAGCCGCACATCTTTGGATTGTGGGAGGAAACCCACGCAGACACGGGGAGAATGTACAGACTCCACACAGACAGTGACCCGAGCCGGGAATCGAACCTGGGTCTGTGGTGCTGTGAGGCAGCAGTTCTAACCCACTCTGCTACCCGGTATCTGTGACTCACTGTTGCTCACCTTTCCTGCTGGTCACAAACCAGCTCCTGGTGTTTCTCAAACATTAAAGTTCATGCACCGTCTGTACTGAGGTCATTACAGAACATCACGGTCATCTCTCACACACACAGAGAGAGGGTCAGCCCCAAATCCACCCCCAGTCCCTCACCCTCCCCCAGGCCTTTCCCTAGACCCCGCCCCCTTCCCCAAACCCCTCCCCCCAACTCCTCCCCCTTCCCCAACCCCTCACCCTACCCCCAACCCCTCCCCCCAACCCCTCCCCCTCCCCCAACCCCTTGCCCTCCCCCCAGCCCCTCACCCTGCCCCCAACCCCTCCCCCTCCCCCTCCCCCAGCCCCTCCCCTCTCCAAACCCCTCCCCCCACACCCCTTCCTCTCACCCTGACCCTTTCCCCTTCCTCCTACCCCTCCGCCTCCCCCCAGCTCCTCATGCTCCTCCCAGCCCCTCCTCCTTCCCCAGACCCCTTCCCCCAGACCCTTCCCGTTCCCCCCTTCCCCCGACCCCTCCTGTCTCCCCAGAACCCTCCCCTCCCCCTAGACCTCTCTCCCAGACCTTCCCCCTCCTCCCAGACCACTTTCCTCCCCGAAGACTCTTACCCTCCCCTCCCCCAGGACCCTTATGTGCTCCCTCCTCAAGCCCTTTTCCAAGCCCCTCACCCTCCTCCAAGCCCCTCACCCTCCTCCAAGCCCTTCACCCTCCCCCAAGCCCCTCACCCTCCGCCCGGCCCTTCCCTCTCTTCTGGCCCTTCTCCCTCACCCTCCCTAATGTTCTAGGTTGGTATCATCAACAGTTGTTCCTTTATATTCCCAATGTCCCGGAAGATTCCAGAAAGGTTTTTTCATGGTTCTGTCACTGGGTTAGCGACACCATGCGTCACCATGGAAACAGGTCTAATGGGTTGCTGCTGGGATGAGATGCCGCCTCCAAGAGTTGTCAACCAATCAGAGAATGGGTAACTCAGGTCTCAGCAGCGCCACTGGGTGTGGTGGTGAATGCTGGGATTGCGGCTGGCAGAGAGGGTGCCCGCTCTCTGGTTCTCAAATGGGTAAGTGACATCTGGGGTCGCTCATACCAGGCTGGCAGGTCCTATCGAGGGTGGGTATTGCCCCTGGGGAGTGGGGCTCCATCTACCCCAGAGCATTAGATTAGGAAGGTTCGTTCCCCCCCCCGAAATTGGGTTCCCTCACACTGGCAGAGAGTCCACCCTGGCAGGAAGCATCCACCGGTCACTCAGTGGTTTCATTGGTCTCTGCCCTGCTGCTGGCAAGATGACGTCATCAGATAGACCACCCTCCCTACCCCTCCCCTCCCACCCCTTCCCTCCACCCTCTAAACCTCCCCCCCGACTCCCCCTCCCCACCGACTCTTTCCCACACCACCCTTCCTCACCACACCCCCTGACCCCACTCTGTTCACACCAACCACACTCCACCTCCCCCCCCCCAACAATAACCTGCCCTCCCGCCCCATCCTGTGAGCCCCCGCTTCCTGAGCTATCCCGAGAGATGGGAAAGAATCCAGCCCAGGGAGTGTTGCTGGATGTGGAATGCCATTACACCCAAAGAACAAAGAACAACCCAGCCTGGGAAACAGGCCCTTCGGCCCAATGAGCCAACGCCGCCATCTTAACATCAGGAGTTCCCTCCTCTACCCATGAGCCTTGTCTACGCCTATTGGGGAAGATTGAGGGGAGACTAATTTAGGGACAATTTGTTACACCAATCAGCCTAAGCGCCCTCCAGCAAGGGGGCAGCACCTCTCCCAGGGGTGGCTCGCGATTGTCAATGGGAGTTTTTGATTAAAGCAAGTGAGGAATGTCAGATTTTTTTAAAGAAAGGTTACAGTTGTAATGTTTGCGATGACGAATTGATGGAAGGTTTCCCTGTCGTTCCAGGTATAACAGCTTAGTGACGGGTCAGCGAGCGAGAGGCATCATCTGTATCTGCTGGCTGCTGTCCTTCATGATTGGCCTGACCCCGATACTGGGCTGGAATAAATCCAACTGTCAGCTGGAGATGAGTGTGAACAAGACGGCCGTGTGTAAGGAGGGAATGGTGGCCTGTCTGTTTGAAGAGGTGGTCACCATGGATTACATGGTGTACTATAACTTCTTTGCCTGTGTCTTGATGCCCCTGCTGATAATGTTTGGGATTTACCTGCGGATTTTCATGGCCGCTCGCCACCAGCTCAAGCAAATGGAGTTTAAAGCCACCCACGCGGAGAAGAGCAGGTCCACCCTCCAGAAGGAGGTCCATGCGGCCAAGTCACTGGCCATCATCGTGGGGCTGTTTGCCGTCTGCTGGCTGCCGCTGCACATTATAAACTGTGTCAACCTCTTCTGCGAGGATTGTCGCCCGCCACCCTGGATCCTGTACGTCGCCATCATCCTGTCGCACGCCAACTCTGTCGTCAACCCTTTAATTTATGCGTACAGAATCCGCGAATTCCGCCAAACATTCCGTAAGATCCTGAAAAGGCACATCCTGAGGAAAACTGACCAGCCCTTCAAAACCCAGAACCCGAGGAGCTCGGTTTATGGAGGGAGTACGTACGGGTACAACCTAGACCTTGTTGGCACCTGCCCTAACGTGACAGTTGAGGTGGCAGAGGAGGAGATTCTCCAGAACGGGTACGTTGTGCACCTTCAGTCGAATGGGAGTGTGACAGGAGGCCGTCACGAGGAACTGTCCCACGATGACAGCAGCCAGTGTCAACATGGGCAGGGCAGCTGTGACTCACACCTCATCCACACCCTCAACCAACAGACTCCCTGCAGGACTCTGGCCAAAGTCTCCTGACCTGACAACCAGACAGGCTGTCACTTGTTGGCATAGCGATAAGGTGAAAGGTTGCATGGTGCAACTGCAGCGAGAGGGAGAGGAATGGAGCCGCCATAAGGCAGGTCAGATTGGCTCCAGGTAGCTGGGAGGTTAGCTAGCAGCCTGGATGTTCCTGTGTAACGCCGCCCCTCTCGCCTGCCCAGCTTGGCCGGAGGACTGGAGTTGGATTACCCCGACCCTGGGGCCCGCTGTGAATCGTTATTGTGCCGTGTATCCTTGTCTGTGAGCTGTTACATGTAGAATTGTGTGTCCGGTGTATGTGGATGGTCCATAGTCCAAACTGAGACTCCGAGTGTACGCGGGAAAGGCGCCTGGTTCACGTCAGCTTCTTTAAAGCCTGTCTGTGGGGAGAGGTATTTGTTTGGGAGTCACCTCCCCACACACTCAGTGATGCTGTCATTGTGAAGATGTGCTGTATTTTGGTTGGAAGTTGAAAGTTTGCCATGAATTCTGTGCGTCCGTGTGAAATCCCTGTGCACAGTACAATAAACAGGAGCAAATTCTAGATGTGAATTTTGTAGTTTCTCACCGTCGCTCTGACTTAAAATCCATTGATCACCTCTTTTGGAATTAATTTGTTCTCAGCCTCTGAGAAAGACACCCTCACCCCCTCCAGCACCCTTCATTCTGCAACCGGAACCCCTCTGCGTTCTAACTCTGTTGGATCTCAGCGCAGAGTGAGAGCTTAGAACATAGAACACTACAGCACAAACAGGCCCTTCGGCCCACAAGTTGCTCTGATCATATCCCTACCTATCAGGCCCATCTATCACCCTCAATCCTATTAAATCCCATGTACTCATCATGGGTTTGATTCAAAATATGGCTGATAATCAGGAACTATACAGACCGGACACTCTGAGAATCCCGGTCACTAACACAGATATTGTGTTTCTGTAGCGCTCAGAGACCCACTGGGGCATTTCAGAGGGCAGTTGCTGTGAGTTACATGTAGGCCAGACCAGGTAAAGACAGCAGATTTCCTTCCCTAAAGGACATTAGTGAACCAGATGGGTTTTTTTTTCCAACAATTGACAATGATTTCATGGTCACCAGTAGATCCTTAATTCCGGATTTTCATGGAGTTTATATTCCGCCATCTGCTGTGCTGGGATTTGCTCCGGGGGTCCGGGTCCCCGGGGCATTAACCTGGGGTGAGAACAGCAAAGTCAAAAGAGGCATTTCCACTTCCGCCCTGGGACTGGGGGTGGGGGGGTGGGGTGGGGGGGGCGGCGGGTGAGGGAAGGGGGTATATCTGCTGCCAGGCCGGAGAATGGGGGAGGGGGGGGTGGTGGGTGAATTCTGTAGGCCTGGGATGGGAGCAGTGAGGGATGGGCTGCCAGGTTGGACAGTGGGAATGGGGGGGTGGGTGGGGGGCTGGCTCTGTGACCCTGCTTGGGGGGTGGTTGGAGAGGGTGAGGGAGGGTGGGTTCCATCACCAGGCTCCATAGATATTTATTGTGATGTTATAGAGACATTGTGGATTGGCTTCACCCGAAAACATGAAGAATTGTTGATTCTCATGGGAACAACATGGAAACGTTCCCAGGAACATTCTGGAAATCTCCCAGGTGACCAATCCCAACCCCTGCGTTCTCCATATTCTGACCTGCGTTTGAACCTATTCTTTCCCCTGTTTGATTTCCTCCAGTCCTAAAAATTCCTTCTTACACTTGGCATCTTTTTTCTAGAATGTTCTTTATTTGTTTATTCATTCTCTATTCTTTATTATTCTTGCCTTTATTGGTCGGGGCATTGAGTACAAGAATCAGGATGTCTTATTGCAGCTTTGTAAACCTTTGGTTAGGCCACACTTGGAGCATTACCTTCAATTCTGGTCACCACGTTGCAGGAAGGGTGTGGAGTCTTTGGAGAGGGTGCAGGAGTCGCTGTGCGGATTAACGGTGTGAGCTGTGAGGAGACACTGAACAAACTGAGGCTGTTTTCTCAGGAACGGCTGAGGGGAGACCTGATAGAAGTTTGTAAAACCACGAGAGGCATAGATAAGGTTCACAGTCAGAATCTTTTCCCCGAGGTTGAAATGTCTAATACTGGGGGGCCGTGCACTTAACGTGAGAGGGGGAAAAGTTCAAAGGAGATGTGAGGGGCAGGTTTTTTACACACAGAGTGGAACATGCTGCCAGAGGTGATGATGGAGGCAGATACAATAGGGGCTTTTAGATAAGGACATGAATATGCAAAGGATAGAGGGGTCTGGGCCGAGGGATAGAGGGGTCTGGGCCGAGGGATAGAGGGGTCTGGGCCGAGGGATAGAGGGGTCTGGGCCGAGGGATAGAGGGGTCTGGGCCGAGGGATAGAGGGGTCTGGACCGAGGGATAGAGGGGTGTGGACCGAGGGATAGGGGGGTCTGGACCGAGGGATAGAGGGGTCTGGATCGAGGGATAGAGGGGTGTGGATCGAGGGCAGGCAGAAGGGTTTAGTTTAGTTTAGTGTCATGTTCGACACAACACCACGGGCTGAAGGGTTTGTTCCCGTTGCACTGTTTTATGCTCTATTTAATGACCATGTTTCACAGGAAGTGTTGGACAGACTCTCAATACTGAACATTGACAAAGCAGTGGGTTGGATCCAAGGATATTGAAGGAAGTGAGAATGGAAATTGCATGGTAATAACATGGAGAAATGTAAGCTGACTAGAAAGAGGCAGCCTGGATTGTGTTTAAATTTGTTTAACTTGCTGGAGTTTTTGGAGGAGGTAACTGGTTTGGTCCATGTGGTGTATATGGACTTTCAGAAAGTATTTGCTGCACAACAGACTTGAGGAAAGTTATAGCTCACGGAATAAAAGGGGCAGCAGCAACATGGTACAAAACTGGCTGAATAATAAGGTGTGGAGATGCCAGCATTGGGCTGGGGTACGCAGAGTAAGAAGTGTAACTACACCAGGTTAAAGTCCAACAGGTTTATTTGGTAGCAAACACCACAAGCTTTCAGAGCACTGCCCCTTCATCAGGTGAGTAGGGGTTCGGTTAACAAACAGGGCATATATAGACACAAACTCAATTTATAAGATAACGGTTGGAATGCGAGTCTGTACACTAGTTGATTACCTGGAGTGGGCAGATAGGTGGCAGATGAAGTTCAATGCGGAAAAGTGTGAAACGATGCACTTTGGTAGGAAGAACATGGAGAGACTATATAAATAAGGGATAAATTCTTAAGGAGGTGCAGGAGCAGAGGGATTTGGGTGTATCATTGAATGCAGCAGGACAGGTGGAGAGTAGTTGATATAACACTGGAGCATAGTGTACAAGAACAAGGAGGTTGTGCTAAACGTGCTGCACGGTGGCACAGGGGTTAGCACTACTGCCTCACAGTGCCAGGGACCTGGGTTCGGTTCCAGCCTCAGTGATTGTGTGTCTGCGTGGGTTTCCTCCGGATGCTCCGGTTTCCCCGCCACAGCCCAAAGTCGTGCAGGTTAGCTGGATTGGCCGTGTCACGTTGCCCTGAGTGTCAGGGAGACGAGCAGGATAAATACGTGGGGTTATGGGGATGGAGCCTTGGTGGGAATGTTGTTGGTGCAGGTAAGACGGGCCAAATGGACACCTTTCTGCACAATAGGGGTTTTATGATCTGTATTAGTTAGACCTCAGCTGGAATATTGTGTACAGTTCTGGGTGCCGCACTACAGGGAGAATGTGAACACTTCAGAGGAAGTGCAGAAGAGGTTTATAACAATGGTTCCAGGGATGAGACTAGACTGGAGAACAAAGAACAGCACAGGAAACAGGCCCTTTGGCCCCACAAGCCCACGCCGCCCATTTTAACACTCAGTTGCCTCATTCAAGTCTTTCTTCTACCAGAAGTTGGGACTGTTCTCATTGGAGAGAAGAATGCTAAGAGGAGATTTAATAGAGATGGTCAAAATCATGAGGGTGCTGGCCAGAGTAGGTAAGGAGAAACTGTTCCCACTCGTAAAAGGATCGAGAACGAGAGGGCAGAAATTGGAAGTGATTTGCAAAGGAAGCAAATATGATGTGAGGAAAATTTTTTTACCTGGCGAGTGGTTGGGATCTGGAATGCACTGCCTGGAAGTGTGGTAGAGGCAGCTTCAATCAAGGCATTCAGAGGGTATTAGATGATTATTGAATGGAAACAGTGTGTAAGGGAAAAGGGAAGGGAATGGCACTGATGCTCACTTGGAAAGCTGGTGCAGAGACGATGGTCTGAGTGGCTGCCTCCTGCACCATAACAATCCTGAGAGGCAGTGATGTGACTGAGTTGTTGGGTGGGACAGATGGAGACACTCTGGGTGTGTGGTTGATGTGTTGATTGGAGATTAAGTTGTGTGAAGATAACAGCTTGTCAGGACTGGTAGCCCAGTGGTAATGTTAGTGAGTTAATGATCTCCATGCCTGCAGCAATACTCTTGGTGATGGGTTCAAATTTCACCACAGCAGCTGGAGGTTTCACTGTAGGATGAGATTCTCTGGTCTCCCGTTGGTGTTTTTCTCGGTGTGGGAATCAGTGCTGGAGGTGGGATCTTCTGGACCCCTGAGATTTCCCACTGAATCCCCCCCCGCTGCCACCCCCACACCAGGAAACCTATGGCAGGCGGTCCATGATCAGTGGGACCAGAGAATCCCGGAGGCTTCCGGCTGTGGTTAAATATATCAGGAACAAGATTCAGTCGTGGTGAGAATGAAAATTATCATTTGTGATTAAAAAGGCATCTTTAATCACTGATGTCCTTTAGGGAAGGAAATCTGCCGTCCTTACCCGGTCTGGCCTACATGTTGCTCCAGAGCCACAGCAATGAGGTTGACTCTGAAATGGCCTTGCAAACCACTCAGCCCGAAACTCCCCCCATACAGAACACAGCTCAACACGACCTTCTGAACACTACACTACCTTCTCAACACGACCTTCTGAACACTACACTACCTTCTCAACACTACCTTCTGAACACTACACTACCTTCTCAACACCACCTTCTGAACACTACACTACCTTCTCAACACAACCTTCTGAAGGGCAGTTAAGACTGGACAGCAGATGTTGGTCTTGTACTGAGTGTCTAGCTCCTGTGAATGAATTAACCAACATTGATTGGCCGACTGTTTGAATGGTCACACTGTATATTGGAGAAAATAAAAAGCTTGTGTGAGAAACAGCACCTTATCAGTGTATATATCTGATTTTATTGTGCAGTGTACCTGCCCACAGGGTCAACACTTGCTTACCAGATACTGACTAGCTTCACACAACAGACAGATGTGCACTGGAGGGTTCTGGTGGCACAGTGGGTTAGTGCTGCTGCTTCACAGCTCCAGGGTCCTGGGTTCCATTCCCGGCTGGGGTCACTGTCTGTGTGGAGTTTGCACATTCTCCTCGTGTCTGTGTGGGTTTCCTCCAGGTGCTCCGGTTTCCTCCCACAATCCGAAAGATGTGCTGGTTAGGTGCATTGGCCATGCTAAATTCTCCCTCAGTGTAACTGAACAGGCACCACGGTGTGATGATGAGGGGATTTTCACAGTAACTTCATTGCAGTGTTGATGTAAGCTTACTTGTGACTAATAAATAAATGTTAACTTAAGCTTAACAGGACCATGTGCCTTACTCATCAGAGCTAGGGTGGGGGATGGGCTAGATCAGTTGGATCATCCCTGATGCTATTGGAGGAGGTTGTGGGTTTGATCAGTGTTTTCTGGAAGTGGGGTGGGAAATCATTCAACCATCCCCTCCCCTGGGTCAGCCAATCGGATGAGCCATGACCTTATTGAATGGCGGAGCAGGGTCAAGGTGCTGAGTGACTCCTCCTGTTCCGAACTCTCTAGATCCATATGTCAATCCTCATGGAGGCCAGTCTTGGTGTGGCATTTCAATCTGTCCCAGTTCTGATTTTTGGAAACCCCAATGATGTGGAGAATAAGAATGGATAAGAACATAAGAAATAGGAGCAGGAGTAGGCCATCCAGCCCTTCGAGCCTGCCCCGCCATTCAATAAGATCATGGCTGATCTGTCGTGGCTCAGTTCCACATTCCCGCCCTCTCCCCATAACCCTTAATCCCCTCTCTTATCAAAAACCCATCAACCCGCGTCTTAAATATATTTAGCGAGGCAGCCTCCACCACTTCAACGGGCAGAGAATTCCAGAGATTCACCACCCTTTGAGTGAAGAAGTTCCTCCTCAACTCTGATCTAAACTGACCCCCCCTTATCTTGAGGCTGTGCCCTCTAATCCTACTGCCCTTTCTGAGCGGGAAGAGTCTCTCCACCTCTATCCTATCCATCCCATTCATCATCTTATACGTCTCAATGAGATCTCCCCTCATTCTTCTAAACTCTAACGAGTACAGACCCAGTCTACTTAGTCTCTCTTCACAGTCTAACCCCCTCATCTCTGGTTGTGATGTTTATCTGCATGTTGTGTTTTGCTTTGTACCCTTCCCTCCAAGAGAAGATGAGAAGTCTTACGTGGCAGGTTCTGACCAGGACTGTCCTGGTGGAAACAGACCCAGGAATAATTCTCAAAAAGCGATTGGATAAACACTTGAACAGGAGGAATGTGCGGCTATCAGTACAAGTGAGATTTATTGGCTCATTCTTTCAAAGAAGCCAGAACAGACACAGAGACACCCTTCTGTCTGGGAATCGTCTTCAGGATATCCAAGAGTGATCATTCCTGAAAGGATTTTATGTAAAACATTGAACATCGGGAATCCCATTAGAATAAATTTAATTCTAATTACTGGGCCTCAATGCCTGAAAAATCCTCCCCCTCCCTCATGTCAGTGTAATCTCCCCCCCCCTCCCCAGGGCAGCAGGGCAAACACCTACTGGAGCAGCTCAGAATGAGCACTTTGCTCTGGGGGAGGATGTTATACCTGGATAGTACCTGACACTGACCACCACCCCCCCCCCCCCGCCGGCCCAGCACTGCACCCCTCCCCCAGAACTGCCCCCTGGCACTGCCCCCCCCGGCACTGCTCCCCCCCCCGGCACTGCCCCCCCAGCACTGCCCCCCCAGCACTGCCCCCCCCAGCACTGCCCCCCCCCAGCACTGCCCCCCCCCCCAGCACTGCCCCCCCCCAGCACTGCCCCCCCCCCAGCACTGCCCCCCCCCAGCACTGCCCCCCCCCCCAGCACTGCCCCCCCCCAGCACTGCCCCCCCCCCCCAGCACTGCCCCCCCCCCAGCACTGCCCCCCCCCAGCACTGCCCCCCCCAGCACTGCCCCCCCCCGGCTCTGTCCCCCTGGCACTGCCCCCCAGGTACTGCCCTCGTGCAGTGAGGGGGGGTGGGGGGGGGATGTCCTGGTTTTACTCCCGTGCACTGGGGGAGGGGCAGTAAAAACCACATCTTGCTCTTTAAAAATTGAAGCCAATCAATCAGAGCCCCCCCACCCCCCAAACCACCCCCCCCACCCCCAAACCGCCCCCCCCACCCCCAAACCGCCCCCCCCCACCCCCAAACCGCCCCCCACCCCCAAACCGCCCCCCCCACCCCCAAACCGCCCCCCACCCCCAAACCGCCCACCCCCAAACCGCCCCCCCCACCCCCAAACCGCCCCCCACCCCCAAACCGCCCCCCCCACCCCCAAACCGCCCCCCACCCCCAAACCCCCCCCCAAACCGCCCCCCACCCCCCAAACCCCCCCCACCCCCAAACCGCCCCCCCAAACCGCCCCCCACCCCCAAACCGCCCCCCACCCCCAAACCCCCCCCCCAAACCGCCCCCCACCCCCCAAACCCCCCCCACCCCCAAACCGCCCCCCACCCCCAAACCCCCCCCCAAACCGCCCCCCACCCCCAAACCGCCCCCACCCCCAAACCGCCCCCCCACCCCCAAACCCCCCCCACCCCCAAACCGCCCCCCCCACCCCCAAACCCCCCCCAAACCGCCCCCCACCCCCAAACCGCCCCCACCCCCAAACCCCCCCACCCCCAAACCGCCCCCCACCCCCAAACCGCCCCCACCCCCAAACCCCCCCCACCCCCCAAACCGCCCCCACCCCCAAACCGCCCCCCACCCCCAAACCCCCCCCACCCCCAAACCCCCCCCACCCCCAAACCCCCCCCACCCCCAAACCGCCCCCCCACCCCCAAACCCCCCCCACCCCCAAACCGCCCCCACCCCCAAACCCCCCCCACCCCCAAACCCCCCCACCCCCAAACCGCCCCCCCACCCCCAAACCCCCCCCACCCCCAAACCCCCCCCACCCCCAAACCGCCCCCCCACGCCCAAACCCCCCCACCCCCAAACCGCCCCCCCACCCCCAAACCCCCCCCCACCCCCAAACCGCCCCCCCCACCCCCAAACCCCCCCCACCCCCAAACCGCCCCCACCCCCAAACCGCCCCCCCACCCCCAAACCCCCCCCACCCCCAAACCGCCCCCACCCCCAAACCGCCCCCACCCCCAAACCGCCCCCCCACCCCCAAACCCCCCCCCACCCCCAAACCGCCCCCCCCACCCCCAAACCCCCCCCACCCCCAAACCGCCCCCACCCCCAAACCGCCCCCCCACCCCCAAACCCCCCCCACCCCCAAACCGCCCCCACCCCCAAACCGCCCCCACCCCCAAACCCCCCCCCACCCCCAAACCGCCCCCCCACCCCCAAACCCCCCCACCCCCAAACCGCCCCCCCACCCCCAAACCCCCCCCAAACCCCCCCCACCCCCAAACCGCCCACCCACCCCCAAACCACCCCCCAGCCCCCAAACCGCCCCCCTACCCCCAAACCGCCCCCACCCCCAAACCGCCCCCCCACCCCCAAACCCCCCCCAAACCCCCCCCACCCCCAAACCGCCCACCCACCCCCAAACCACCCCCCAGCCCCCAAACCGCCCCCCCACCCCCAAACCGCCCCCACCCCCAAACCGCCCCCCCACCCCCAAACCCCCCCCAAACCCCCCCCACCCCCAAACCGCCCACCCACCCCCAAACCACCCCCCCAGCCCCCAAACCGCCCCCCCAACCCCCAAACCCCCACCCAATTCCACCCCTGGTGCCCCACCTCCCAATCCATAGCCCCGAACCCATCCCTGTTCTCCCCGACCCTGCCCCAACTCCACCTCATCCCCATCCCCACCACCGCCCCCGTCACCACCCCCCCCCGCTTCTAATCCCACCCCCGCTCCCACTCCGTCCCACCCCCACCACCACCCCCGTCACCACCCCCCGCTTCTAATCCCACCCCCACCCCCACCACGATATAGTGGGGGACACTGTCATTGGGTCTGGTGGTTTCACTGCTGCTTTTCCCAACTATTCGAACACTGCCTCGGGAAGGGAAAACTCCAGCCTTATTTCTGAGCTCTGCAATCTCTCACCTTTTAGATAATAACTTCTTTTCATTCTTCCTGTCAAAACGGACAATTTTACAAATTATTTTCCCACTCATTAGATCTTTGCCCACTCACTTAACCATAGAACCAAAGAATCCCCACAATGCAGCAAGAATATCTTACACAAACCTTCCCCTCCACCCTATCCCCATAAACCCCCACATTCCCCATTGCTAATCCATCTAACCTGCACATCTTTGGACTCTGGGAGGAAACTGGAGCACCCAGAGGAACAGTAGATGGCACGGTGGCACTATGACCAGCACTGTTGCCTCACAGCGCCAGGGGCCTGGGTTCAATTCCACTCTTGGGTCACTGTCTATGTGGAGTCTGCACATTCTCCCCGTGTCTGCGTGGGTTTCCTCCGGGTGCTCCAGATTCCTCCCACACTCCAAAGATGTGCGGGTTATGTGGATCGGCCATGCTAAATTGACCCTAATGTCAGGGGGATTAGCGCAGGTAAATGCATTGGGTAATGAGGATAGGGCCTGGGTGAGATTGTGATCGGTGGACAGAATGGCCTCCTTCTGTGTTGTAGGGATTCTATAATTCTATGAAACCCACGCAGACACGAGGAGAATGTGCAGACTCCCCATAGACAGTGACCCACGGCTGGAATCGAACCAGGGTGCTGTGAGGCAGCAGCGCTAACTACTGTGTCACCTAGTCCTCCTAATGTCCTCTTCACAATTTACTTTCCTGCCTATCTTTGTGTTATCAGCAACCTCAAAATGTTAGTAGTGAAATTAGGAAAGAGTTTGGTGATTGGGGTTAAGGCGGATCTTACCCGACACCAATCCATTTACTCCCTCGATTCACCCAATCAGAACTCCATCAGACCTGGAGTACCATCACTAGGTTGGAGAGGGAGATTGCCCCCTTCCTGCTCCTGTGGATCGTTACTGAGACGTGGAGAGAAGGAGGATTTTCTGGGGATGATACTGGACAGGGAAAGCTCCATCTATTGCAGTCCGATGGGGAGGTGGGGAAAGCACTTCTGGCAGTGAGCCTGAACAGCAGAGTGACATTTCATATCACTCTCCCAACCCAACCCTACTTTAGAAACCAGAGTGTGAGGAGCCCTGACTTCAGAAACTTAATATTAGTCATAAAGTCAAACTTGCCCTTTCTGTGTAATGAGATCCTGGTCAGTGTTGTTGCCGTAGGTTATGTACTCAGGTAGAATTATTGAACATTAAATATCATTTGACATTTCTCTCCAATTGCTACATTGCTGTAGGGCTTTAAGATATTATAATCAGGACAGATTTCAATATTTAAGCAATAGTAACATTGCTTTCGGATCAGACCACTGATTTTATTCTTTAATATCACATTTCTATTGAACTGTTGTGCGGAGAGAATTATCAGGAGCCGCTGGGTTGCTCTCCAAGGAAGGCGAGAGACTGTTTCATCCATTTCGGAAAATGTTCGGCTCCTTTTAGTGTAGTGATTCCCTCTGAACTGCCTCACAGAATCCCTACAGTGCAGAAGGAGGCCATTCAGCCCATTGGGCCTACACTGACAATATTCCCACCCAGATCCCATCCCCTTTTACCAAGACATTTACTCTGCTAGTCCCCCTGTCACTGGGGGTCAATTTTAGCATGGCCAATCCACCTAACCTGCACACCTTTGGAGCAGGGGAGGGAACTGGAGCACCCGGAGGAAACCCACGCAGACACGGGGAGAATGTACAAACTCCACACTGACAGTGACCCGAGCCGGGAATCGAACCCGGGTCCCTGGCGCTGCGAGCCACCCTTACTGAGTTTAGTGCTAATCCTCAGTCTCCTTGGAAGTGCTTTATTTGTTTGTGTTTCCGGTTCCCCAGTACATCAGTTGACTTGGTGCGGAGACACTGATTCTGGTCAATGGAAATGTGACGCTTTACAACACGGCCTCGAGTTCCCACTGCCAAAGGCTTAGCCACCCAGTGAATACTTACTCGAGTCCTGTGATTGGTTCTCCCAAACCCGATCCTGGGTTTGAGTTGATCCCTCGGGTGAGGAACGCTGCCCGCTTTCCTTCTCAGATTTTACACGTTCAGACCTTGCCGAGTCGCGATGGACCTAATTTAAGAACATAAGAAATAGGAGCAGGAGTCGGCCATCTAGCCCTTCGAGCCTGCCCCGCCATTCAATAAGATCATGGCTGATCTGTCGTGGCTCAGTTCCACATTCCCGCCCTCTCCCCATAACCCTTAATCCCCTCGCTTATCAAAAACCCATCAACCCGCGTCTTAAATATATTTAGCGAGGCAGCCTCCACCACTTCAACGGGCAGAGAATTCCAGAGATTCACCACCCTTTGAGTGAAGAAGTTCCTCCTCAACTCCGTTCTAAACCGCCCCCCCTTTATCTTGAGGCTGTGCCCCCTAGTCCTACTGTCTTTTCTGAGCGGGAAGAGTCTCTCCACCTCTATCCTATCCATCCCATTCATCATCTTATACGTCTCAATGAGATCTCCCCTCATTCTTCTAAACTCTAACAAGTACAAGCCTAGTTTATTCAGCCTCTCCTCATAGCTCAACCCCCTCAACTCCGGCATCAGCCTAGTAAACCTCCTCTGCACTCCCTCCAAGGCCAAAATATCCATCATAATACCACAATGTCCATTCATCCTGATCTCTAACTCTCCGTCACAGTGGAAACGTTGTAAATATAAGTGTCGTTCAATCCGATCGAGGCGGTTTGGTTTGATTCCAGATAGTGAATGGACAGGGACAACGCCCTGCATTGATATAGCGCCTTCAGACTTGGTTAAAATGGGAACGTTTTTACAGGGAGGTAATCAGACACCAATAGGATGTCTGGAGCCTGAGGGGTCAGGAAGGGTCTCCAGGCGGGTCGGGGGGGGAGTGTCAGAGGAGGATCTTGGAATGGGAAGGTGGAGGGAGGTGGGATTGTACAATGGGGTTGAGAGTAACAGCAATGCTGTCCACACCCTGACTGATTCTGTGATCTGTGTGAAACGCCCCTTAGCGAAAGGGTGTTTCGCTCCCAGTAACTCAGCAGCAACACTCTCTGAGGCAGCAAGCTTTGAGCTTACATCCCACTCCCAGGATTTAGGAGGAGATCGCAGTGTCAGATTACAAACATAATTCCCCAGGGGGCTGGCGACCTTTGAAGAAAGTGAGTGAAGATCTGTGTGTTTATCCTTCAATCGAATTCTGGTGATGTGAGTGTGCCGATAAGAAATTTTGTTTCTAAATCAGATCCTCAGCAGTAGAAGCAGTTTTAGTTTCATTGCTGTTGGGCTGTTCCTTAAATGGGGTTTGTTTATTTTTATTCTGAAATCTTTTATAATCTTGCAATGTTTGAAGGAAGACCAAGTGTCAAATGACTTAGAATAACTTAGAATCCCAACGGTGCCACTTGGCCCATCGAGACTGTACCTACCGCAATCCCACCCAGGCCCTACCACCACATATTTACCCACTAATCCCTTGAACCTAAGCATCTCAGATCATTTAGAGCAATTTTAGCACAGCCAATCAACCTAACCCGTCACATCTTTGGACTCATAGAATCATAGACACCCCGACAGTGCAGAAAGAGGCCCTTTGGCCCATCGAGTCTGCACCCAACACAATCCTACCCAGGCCCTACCCCCATATCCCTACATATTATACCCACTAATCCCTCTAACCTACACATCCCTGGACACTAAGGGGCAATTTCTTAGCGCGACCAATCAACCTAACCCACACATGTTTGGACCATGGGAGGAAACCGGAGCACCTGGAGGAAACCCACGCAGACACGAGGAGAATGTGCAAACTCCACACACAGACAGTGACCCGAGCCAGGAATCGAACCCAGGACCCTGGAGCTGTGAAGCAGCAGTGCTAACCCACTGTGCTACTGTGCTGTCCAAGTGTTCTGGACAGTTTTTGTTCTTCATAGTGAATTCAAGGTTGCATTTTCTGGTTTGGCTGGCAGCAGTTTAGTTTTAGCAGGGACAGGTGGCTCGGTAGCACTGCTTCACAGCTCCAGGGTCCTGGGTTCGATTCCCGGCTCGGGGTCACTCTCTGTGTGTGGAGTTTGCACATTCTCCTCGTGTCTGCGTGGGTTTCCTCTGGGTTCTCCGGTTTCCTCCTATGGTCCAAAGATGTGCGGGTTAGGTTGATTGGCCATGCTAAGAAATTGTCCCTTAGTGTCCAGGGATGTGTAGGTTAGCGGGATTAGTGGGTGTAATATGTAGGGATATGGGGGGGTAGGGCCTGGGTGGGATTGTGTTTGGTGCAGACTCGATGGGCCGAAGGGCCTCTTTCTGCTCTGTAGGGTTCTATGATTTAAAAAAATCTATGACATGAGACTGAAAGCAGTGTCTCTCTCTCTGTCTCTCTTTCTCTCCCTGATTTTGGAAATTCTGCTGGTTAGCTAAAAACCAGGCTTTTTCCTATCTGGAGTAGAGAATCTGCTTTTGGTGGCTTGTCCAGAGCCTCACCCTGGTGTTCTGGGAAGCTGTTCTGACTTCAGACTGTTCTGGGTGAATCCAGAGGGCTGCTATCAGTTACAAGCTGGAGAGGTCAGAATCTTAATTTTCCGAGCAAAGGACTCAGTTCCAGTATGACGTGAGCTGAGTTAAGAAAGGGTTTTTTGTATGGGTTTTGTTTGATTGGAACAACTTAGATATATTTGTTAAGGTTTGTATATTATTGTAGTTGTTTTGTTTTTGTTTGTAATTGACAAAAATTATTGCTGATTTTCTGTCCATACACGTTAATTCTATTCTTAAATAAACATGGTTTGATAAAAGCTCCCCAGTGGGTTATTTGAATCATACCTGAAGTGAAACCTATCATGCTTATCCTAACCAAATTCAAAATGCAAAACTTATGATCCAGGCGATCTTCACAAAACACTTCGGAGTTTCTGACCTTGAATTATAACACTCCTACAAAATGGTTCACTCTTTACTTGGTCACTGTTTTTGGGGGTTCCTGTTGTGTGAAGTTGCTATTGCATTATTTACACTTCAAATGTATTTAATTGATGTGACACTGGGACATTCTTGGGATATAAGGTGTAAAAGCAACAGGGTTGTTGTGGTGGGAGATTTTAACTTTCCCTATATTGACTGGGACTCACTTAAGTGCTGGGCAGGGGTGGGAATGGGGCAGAGTTTGTAAGGAGCATCCAGGAGGACTTCTTGAAACAGTATGTAGATAGTCCAACTAGGGAAGGGGCCATACAGGACCTGGTATTGGAGAATGAGCCTGGCCAGGTGGTCGATGTTTCAGTAAGGGAGCAGTTTGGGAACAGTGACCACAATTCAGTAAGCTTTAAGGTACTGACCGATAAAGAAAAGTGTAGTCCTCAAGTTAAGGTGCTAAACTGAGGGAAGGCTAATTACAACAATATTAGACAGGAACTGAAGAATTGGAGGCAGATGTTTGAGGGCAAATCAACATCTGGCACGTGGGAGGCTTTCAAGCATAAGTTGATAGGGATTCAGGACCGGCACATTCCTGTAAGGATAAAGGAGAAGTGTGGCAAGTTTTGGGAACCTTGGATAAAGAGAGTTATTCTGTACTGAGTCAAAGAGAAAAAGAAAGCATTTGTCACAATAAAGAGGCTAAGAACACACGAAGCAAGTGTGGAATACAAGGAAAGCAGAAAGAAACTTCAGCAAGGAGTAAGGAGGGCTAAAAGGGGTCACGAAAAGTCATTGGCCAGCAGGATTAAAGAAAATCCCAAGGCTTTTTATACATATATAAAGAGCAAGAGGGTAGCCAGGGAGAGGGTGGGCTCACTCAAGGGCAAGGGAGGGAATCTATGCGTGGAGCCGGAAGAAATGGGCAAGGTATTAAATGAGTACTTTGTGTCAGTATTCACCAAAGAGAAGGACTTGGTGGATGATGAATCTGGGGAAGAGTGTGTAGATAGTTTGAGTCATGTTGAGATCAAAAACGAGGAGTTATTGGGATTCTTGAGAAACATTAAGGTAGACAGATCCCCAGGGCCTGATGGGATATACCCCAGAATACTGAGACAGACAAGAAAGGAAATTGCTGGGGCCTTGAGAGAAATCTTTGTATCCTCACTGGCTACAGGGGAGGTCTCAGAGGACTGGAGAATACCCAATGTTGTTCCTTTGTTTAAGAAGGGTAGCAAGAATAATCCAGGTAATTACAGATCGGTGAGCCTTACATCAGTGGTAGGGAAATTATTGGAGAAGATTCTTCGAGACATGATTTACTCCCACTTGGAAATAAGCGGATGTATTAGTGAGAGGCAACATGGCTTTGTGAAGGGGAGGTCATGTCTCACTTACGTAATCAAGTTTTTCGAGGAAGTGACGAAGGTGATTGATGAAGGTAGGGCAGTGGATGTTGTCTACATGTAAGGCCTTCGACAAGGTCCCTCATAGCAGACTGGTGCAGAAGGTGAAGTCGCACAGGATCAGAGGTGAACTGGCAAGGTGGATACAGAACTGGCTCGGTCATAGGAGGCAGAGGGTAGCAGTGGAAGTGTGTGTTTCTGAATGGAGGGCTGTGACAAGTGGCGTTCCTCAGGGATCAGGGCTGGGACCTTTGCTGTCCATAATATAGATAAATGATTTGGAGAAAAATGTAACTGGTTTGATTAGTAAGTTTGTGGATGACACAAAGGTTGGTGGATTTGTGGACAGCGATGAGAACCGTCAGAGGATGTAGATCAGTTGGAGACTTGGGTGGAGAGATGACAGATGAAGTTTAACCCCGACAAATGTGAGGTAACGCATTTTGGAAGGTCTAATACAGATAGGAAATATACAGTAAATGGCAGAACCCTAAAGAGTATTGATAGGCAGAGGGATCTGGGTGTACGGGCACACAGGTTACTGAAAGTGGCAATGCAGGTGGAGAAGGTAGTCAAGAAGGCATACGGCATACTAGCCTTCATCAGCTGGGGCATTGAGTTTAGAAATTGGCAAGTCACGTTGCAGTTTTATAGAACCTTAGGCCGCACTTGGAATATGGTGTTCAATTCTGGTCACACTAGCAGAAGGATGTGGAGGCTTTGGAGAGGGTACAGAAAAGATTTACCAGGATGTTGCCCTGGTATGGAGGGCATTAGCTATGAGGAGAGATTGGAGAAACTTGGTTTGTTCTCACTGGAGCGACAGAGGTTGAGAGGAGACCTGATGGAAATCTACAAGACTGAGTGACATGGACAGAGTGGGTAGTCAGGAGCTTTTTTCCAAGGTTGAAGAGTCAATTACTGGGGGGCATGGGTTTAAGGTGTGAGGGGCAAGGTTTAAAGAAGATTTGTTACACAGAGGGTGGTGGGTGCATGGAGCCTGTTGCTGGGGAGGTGGTGGAGGCGGATACGGGAGTGACTTTTAAGGGTTGTCTTGACAAATCCATGAATAGGATGGAAATAGAGGGATATGGTCCCCGGAAGGGTAGGGGGTTTAGTTCAGTCGGGCAGCATGGTCGGTGCAGGGTGGAGGGCCGAAGGGCCTGTTCCTGTGCTGGAATTTTCTTTGATGTTTGTCCTGAGGTTTTGAAAGCTGCCATATAAACGCAAGGTTCATCTCATACCCAAAGCTAAAGCAATGTTTTAAGATTCCTGTTTGTGTTGTTCGTTAAGGGGAAGTTGTGTCTGACGAATTTATTGGAATTCTATGAGGATGTGTCTAGTGTGGTAGACAGAGGGGAACTGGTGGATGTGGTGTTTCTCAATTTTCAGAAGGCGTTTGATAAGGTGCCGCATAAAATGTTGTTACAAAAGGTTAGGGGGCATGGAGTTGGGGGTAGGGTGTTAGCGTGGATAGAGGATTGGTTGTCAAATAGGAGACAGAGAGTGGGGGTCAATGGGTGCTATTCGGATTGGCGGATGGTGACTAGTGGGGTGCCCCAGGGGTCGGTGCTGGGGCCTCAGCTATTTACCATTTATATAGATGATCTGGAGGAGGGAGCCGAGTGTAGGGTGTCGAAATTTGCTGATGACACCAAGATAAGTGGAAAAGCAAATTGTGCGGAGGGTGTGGAAAGTCTGCAGAGGGATCTAGATAGGCTGAGCGAGTGGGCAAGGACCTGGCAGATGGAGTACAACATTAGCAAGTGTGAGGTTATCCACTTTGGCAGGAATAATAGTAGGAGGGATTACTATTTAAAAGGCGAAAAGCTGCAGCATGCTACGGTGCAGAGGGACCTGGGGGTCCTTGTGCATGAGTCGCAAAAACCCAGCCTGCAGGTGCAGCAGGTGGTCAGGAAGGTGAATGGGATGCTGGCCTTCATAGCGAGGGGGATTGAATATAAAAGTAGGGAGGTCTTGCTGCAGCTGTATAGGGCATTGGTGAGGCCGCAGCTGGAGTACTGTGTACAGTTTTGGTCGCCGCACTTGCACAAGGATATTTTGGCCTTGGAGGGAGTGCAGAGGAGGTTCACTAGGCTGATACCGGAGATGAGGGGGTTGGACTATGAAGAGAGACTAAATAGACTGGGTCTGTACTCGTTGGAGTTTAGAAGGATGAGGGGGGATCTTATAGAGACGTATAAGATGATGAATGGGATGGATAGGATAGAGGTGGAGAGACTCTTCCCGCTCAGAAAGGACAGTAGGACTAGAGGGCACAGCCTCAAGATAAAGGGGGGACGGTTTAGAACGGAGTTGAGGAGGAACTTCTTCACTCAAAGGGTGGTGAATCTCTGGAATTCTCTGCCCGTTGAAGTGGTGGAGGCTGCCTCGCTAAATATTTTTAAGACGCGGGTTGATGGGTTTTTGATAAGAGAGGGGATTAAGGGTTATGGGGAGAGGGCGGGAAAGTGGAACTGAGCCACGACAGATCAGCCATGATCTTATTGAATGGCGGGGCAGGCTCGAAGGGCTGGATGGCCGACTCCTGCTCCTATTTCTTATGTTCTTATGTTGTGTAGACAAATTCGCCACCCTCACATCAGTCCCACAGCCAGCCACCAGGTTCAACTTTACCAAGTGTCCGAGCAGTGTTGTCTGAGAGAGAAGCATCGGCAGGAGCACTGAGAGACCCCCCCCCCACCCACCACCACCACCATGCCACACACCACCCCCCCACCACCGTCCGCCCCCAACCCACTGCAAACATTACCACAGGATCTTATATCTCCAGCAGACAAGATGGGGCCAGTTTAATATCACATCCAGAAACCTGCACCTCCAGCAGTGCAGCACTCTGTCAGTTCTCACACGGAACAGCAGACTCAGTTTCTCTGTCAGTTCTCACACGGAACAGCAGACTCAGTTTCTCTGTCAGTTCTCACACGGAACAGCAGACTCAGTCTCTCTGTCCGTTCTCACACGGAACAGCAGACTCAGTTTCTCTGTCAGTTCTCACACGGAACAGCAGACTCAGTCTCTCTGTCCGTTCTCACACGGAACAGCAGACTCAGTTTCTCTGTCAGTTCTCACACGGAACAGCAGACTCAGTCTCTCTGTCGGTTCCCACACAGAACAGCAGACTCAGTCTCTCTGTCGGTTCCCACACAGAACAGCAGACTCAGTTTCTCTGTCAGTTCTCACACGGAACAGCAGACTCAGTTTCTCTGTCAGTTCCCACACGGAACAGCAGACTCAGTTTCTCTGTCAGTTCCCACACGGAACAGCAGACTCAGTTTCTCTGTCAGTTCCCACACGGAACAGCAGACTCAGTCTCTCTGTCAGTTCTCACACGGAACAGCAGACTCAGTTTCTCTGTCAGTTCTCACATGGAACAGCAGACTCAGTTTCTCTGTCAGTTCCCACACGGAACAGCAGACTCAGTCTCTCTGTCAGTTCCCACACGGAACAGCAGACTCAGTTTCTCTGTCAGTTCCCACACGGAACAGCAGACTCAGTTTCTCTGTCAGTTCCCACACGGAACAGCAGACTCAGTCTCTCTGTCAGTTCTCACACGGAACAGCAGACTCAGTTTCTCTGTCAGTTCTCACACGGAACAGCAGACTCAGTCTCTCTGTCAGTTCTCACACGGAACAGCAGACTCAGTCTCTCTGTCAGTTCTCACACGGAACAGCAGACTCAGTTTCTCTGTCAGTTCTCACATGGAACAGCAGACTCAGTCTCTCTGTCCGTTCTCACACAGAACAGCAGACTCAGTCTCTCTGTCAGTTCTCACACGGAACAGCAGACTCAGTCTCTCTGTCCGTTCTCACACAGAACAGCAGACTCAGTTTCTCTGTCAGTTCCCACACGGAACAGCAGACTCAGTCTCTCTGTCAGTTCTCACACTGAACAGCAGACTCAGTCTCTCTGTCCGTTCTCACACGGAACAGCAGACTCAGTTTCTCTGTCCGTTCTCACACAGAACAGCAGA
>NC_137343.1:51013057-51030557 GCF_965287045.1 Carcharhinus amblyrhynchos | reverse complement strand
CTCTCTTCCACCTTCTTCCATCGGGAAAAAGATACAAAATTTTGACTTCACGTACCGACCAACTCAAGAACAGCTTCTTCCCTGTTGCCATCAGACTTTTGGATGGACCTACCTCGCATTAAGTTGATCTTTCTCTACACCCTCGCTGTGACTGTAACACTACATTCTGCACTCTCTTGAGAAACTTTGAAAACTTTCTCTGAAAGTTGGGAATCAAGTAGATAAGGTTGTTAAGAAGGCATACAGTGTCTTGGCGTTTATTGGTAGGGGGATTGAATTTAGGAGTCGCAGCGTCATGTTGCAACTGTACACAACTCTGGTGCGGCCGCACTTGGAGTACTGTGTGCAGTTCTGGTCCCCACACTACAGGAAGGATGTGGAGGCTTTGGAGAGGGTGCAGAGGAGGTTTACCAGGATGTTGCCTGGTATGGAGGGAGATCCTATGAGGAGAGGCTGAGGGATTTGGGGTTGTTTTCGCTGGAAAGAAGGCGGCTAAGAGGGGATCTTATTGAAACATATAAGATGATTAGAGGTTTAGATAGGGTGGATAGTGATAGCCTTTTTCCTCGGATGGAGAAAGCTAGCACGAGGGGGCATGGCTTTAAATTAAGGGGGGGTAGTTATAGGACGGATGTCAGGGGTAGGTTCTTTACCCAGAGGGTGGTGAGGGATTGGAATGCCCTGCCTGCTGCAGTTGTAAATGCGCCTAGTTTGGGGGCGTTTAAGAGATCCGTGGATAGGTTTATGGACGAAAAGGGATTGGTTTAGGTTAGTGGGTCATTGTTTTTTTAACTGGTCGGCGCAACATCGTGGGCCGAAGGGCCTGTTCTGCGCTGTAATGTTCTATGTTCTATGAGAGTGCAGTACAATGTGCTTTGTCTGTATCGCACAAGAAACAAGACTTTTCACTGTAATACATGTGACAATAATAAAGCAAATCAGAAATCAAATCAGAATTAAAAGGGGGCAACATTCACACACAAATTCTTCATTCAGGGACCACCCTTTTTGCATGGCTGTAACAGGGTGGCACGGTAGCACAGTGGGTTAGCACTACTGCTTCACAGCTCCAGGGTCTTGGGTTCGATTCCCGGCTCGGGTCACTGTCTGTGTGTGGAGTTTGCACATTCTCCTCGTGTCTGCGTGGGTTTCCTCCGGGTACTGACTGTTCCGGTGGCACGGTGGGTTAGCACTCAGCCCCCCTCCCCCGACTCCTTCAGGAATCTTTGACTATTTTAAGAAACACCATCTGTTTCTCTCCCATTCGGTCTTCCGGAATGGTTAATGTTCAATGAGATGACAAGTTGAACAATATTCCACAGCCAGAATGGGATATCTTGTGGCCCTTGATGAGGGGGGTTTTATATTCGTTAAGTGTGAGTGTGATTTCTTGAACAGCTCGAAGGCCAACATGTCCAGAACATTCTCCAAAATCCCTCTCCAACTGGAACTCATTGCTTCATTCCCAGCCTCTCCCATTCCCTATTCCCTCCCAATCCCAATCTCACATTCCCATTCTCCCATAGAATAGAATCATATACTAGAACCAATAGGATCTTCACAGGGCAGAAGGAGGCCATTCAGCCCATCAAGCCTGCACTGACAACAATCCCACCTAGCCCCTTAACCCACCCTATTACACTATTAACTCCCCAACACTAAGGGGCAATTTAGCATGGCCAATCAACCTAACCCGCACACTTTGGACTGTGGGAGGAAACCGGAGCACCCGGAGGAAACCCACGCAGACACGAGGAGAATGTGCAAACTCCACACAGACAGTGACCCTGAGCCGGGAATCGAACCCAGGACCCTGGAGCTCTGAGGCAGCAGTGCTAACCCCACTGTGCCACCGTGCCACCTTTACCTTCCAAAATTGTGACCTTAGTACAATTTATACTGTAGAAGGTAATGTTTAAGTAAATTAGTTTTTTACCAATGAAAAAGGGGGTGTGGGGGGGAACTGCTGCCTCACACTACCAGGGACCCAGGTTCAATTCTAGCCTTGGATGTGTACATTCTCCTGTGTCTGCGTGGGTTTCCTCCGGGTGCTCCGGTTTCCTCCCACAGTCCAAAGATGTGAGGGTTAGGTTGACTGGCAATGTTAAAATTGTCCCTTAGTGTCCAGAATTAGAATCATGGAACCCTACAGTGCAGAAAGAGGCCCTTCGGCCCATCGAGTCTGCACCGAACACAATCCCACCCAGGCCCTACCCCCATATCCCTACATATTATACCCACTAATCCCTCTAACCTACACATCCCTGGACACTAATCCCTCTGACCTACACATCCCTGGACACTAATCCCTCTGACCTACACATCCCTGGACACTAATCCCTCTGACCTACACATCCCTGGACACTAATCCCTCTGACCTACACATCCCTGGACACTAATCCCTCTGACCTACACATCCCTGGACACTAATCCCTCTGACCTACACATCCCTGGACACTAATCCCTCTGACCTACACATCCCTGGACACTAATCCCTCTGACCTACACATCCCTGGACACTAATCCCTCTGACCTACACATCCCTGGACACTAATCCCTCTGACCTACACATCCCTGGACACTAATCCCTCTGACCTACACATCCCTGGACACTAATCCCTCTGACCTACACATCCCTGGACACTAATCCCTCTGACCTACACATCCCTGGACACTAATCCCTCTGACCTACACATCCCTGGACACTAATCCCTCTGACCTACACATCCCTGGACACTAATCCCTCTAATCTGCACATCCCTGGACACTAATCCCTCTAACCTACACATCCCTGGACACTAATCCCTCTAACCTACACATCCCTGGACACTAATCCCTCTAACCTACACATCCCTGGACACTAATCCCTCTAACCTACACATCCCTGGACACTAATCCCTCTAATCTGCACATCCCTGGACACTAATCCCTCTAACCTACACATCCCTGGACACTAATCCCTCTAACCTACACATCCCTGGACACTAATCCCTCTAACCTACACATCCCTGGACACTAATCCCTCTAACCTACACATCCCTGGACACTAATCCCTCTAACCTACACATCCCTGGACACTAATCCCTCTAACCTACACATCCCTGGACACTAATCCCTCTAACCTACACATCCCTGGACACTAATCCCTCTAACCTACACATCCCTGGACACTAAGGGGCAATTTCTTAGCCAATCAACCTAACCCGCACATCTTTGGACTGTGGGAGGAAACCCACGCAGACACGAGGAGAATGTGCAAACTCCACACACAGACAGTGACCCGAGCCGGGATTCGAACCCAGGACCCTGGAGCTGTGAAGCAGCAGCGCTAACCCACTGTGCTACCGTGCCACCCGTAATTCCAAAATTTACACCCCCCTGGAGGGAAGGGATTTGTCCTTCCTAGTGAGACTGCAACCTCTCCCCAGCTGAGGCTATAGCCATTCAGTATCTGCCTGTCAATTCCTCCAGGAGTTCCAGGCACTTCAATGAGATCCAAACTCCAGGTCCATTCCACTCACTCTCTGGGACGGATTTCAGGGGTAGGTTCTTTACCCAGAGGGTGGTGAGGGATTGGAATGCCCTGCCTGCTGCAGTTGTAAATGCGCCTAGTTTGGGGGCATTTAAGAGATCCGTGGATAGGTTTATGGACGAAAAGGGATTGGTTTAGGTTAGTGGGTCATTGTTTTTTAACTGGTCGGCGCAACATCGTGGGCCGAAGGGCCTGTTCTGCGCTGTAATGTTCTATGTTCTATGTTCTGCTCCAATTGTGTGAGAGAGCTGCCTATCTAGTTAACCCTCACTCTCCTCTCCAGGACTAGTAACACCTCCTTCAACCAAGGAGACCAAAACTGCACAAATGCTCCAGGTGTGGTCTTGCCACAGTCTGATATATTTTCAGTAAAGCTTTCCCAATTCTCTGTCTTAGGCTCAAAGTCCTCGTCATAAAGAACCCCACCCCCCCCCCTTTTCCATTTCCTCTTGTTCACTTACCAGCTGTTGGGTGCTAGGCTGGGTTATACTCTCTCTGTTACAGTTTGTGTTAATGTTGGAGGGTGGGGGGGGGGGATTGTATGGGGGGGGGGGTGGATTCACTCACCGCAGCACTGGGGGGGAGATGGGGTCAGTCCAGGACACCAGCTGCCCTGAGGCTGTGCTATTGTGTGGATGTGCCAGCATTGGACTGGGGTAAACACAGCAAGAAGTCTGACAACACCAGGTTTCAGTCCAACCGATTTATTTGAAAGTAAATTCACTAGCTTTCGGGTTAGTCCCTTCGTCAGGTGAATGGAGAGTTCTGGTCTCAGACAGAGCATATAAAGATTCACATTCTAATCAGTAATCTGTAAACTCTCTGTGCTGTTATATGCTCTGTCTGAGGCCAGAACTCTCCATTCACCTGACGAAGGGACTAACCCCCCAAAGCTTGTGAGTTTACTATCAAATAAACCGGTTGAACTTTACCCTGGTGTTGTCAGATTTCTCACCGAGACCACACCCAGAGGACCCCCTCCGGACCCCTCAGAATGTTAAACTCCTGAACCTCCGTCGCTGTGTAAAACAGCACTTAGTGAATTCCATCAGCTCTGAGCAAACCTCCCCCACACCTTCCCAAAGGCTTTGCCCCTTAGTAACCGACTAGTTAGAGAGTGACGCAACTCCACTCGGAACCAGGATATTGAGACAGCAAATTCTGGAAACAGCTGGTTATGAAATTGGGAAGTTCAGGAAAGCTGTGTGTGTGTGTGTGTGTGTGTGTGTGTGTGTGTGTGTGTGTGTGTGTGTGTGTGCAGAGAGTCTGAGCGATGATCACTGGTTTCAGGTAGACCAGGGGAATGTGGATGATCTCGGTGAGTCAGACTCTGAAAGTCTGCCCCTATTGTCAGTAAATCCTAATTAAATACAGACCGTAACATTCCTCTCCAGAAACGCGTCGATTTGTTATTAACCGTTAGGCAGCCGCAAGATACTAGGAAGCAGCAGCTTCTGGGGTCAGAGCAGATCACTGAGATTTACTGAGGGGCCAGATTGACTGAGAAATATCCCCAAATTCCACATGGTTCTACCACAGAAACAGCACCAGAGACACACATTCACACTGTACACACAGTCACACTGCACACACATTCACACTGTACACACAGTCACACTGTACACACATTCACACTGTACACACATTCACACTGCACACACAGTCACATTGCACACACAGTCACACTGTACACACAGTCACACTGTACACACATTCACACTGCACACACAGTCACATTGTACACACAGTCACACTGTACACACATTCACACTGCACACACAGTCACATTGTACACACAGTCACACTGCACACACAGTCACACTGTACACACAGTCGCATTGCACACACAGTCACACTGTACACACAGTCACACTGCACACACAGTCACATTGCACACACAGTCACACTGTACACACAGTCACATTGCACACACAGTCACACTATACACACAGTCACACTGCACACACAGTCACATTGCACACACAGTCACACTGTACACACAGTCACATTGCACACACATTCACATTGCACACACAGTCACACTGCACACACAGTCACATTGCACACACATTCACACTGCACACACAGTCACACTGTACACACAGTCACACTGTACACACAGTCACACTGTACACACAGTCACATTGCACACACATTCACACTGCACACACAGTCACACTGTACACACAGTCACATTGCACACACATTCACACTGTACACACAGTCACACTGTACACACATTCACACTGTACACACAGTCACACTGTACACACAGTCACATTGCACACACAGTCACACTGTACACACAGTCACACTGCACACACATTCACATTGCACACACAGTCACACTGTACACACAGTCACACTGCACACACATTCACATTGCACACACAATCACACTGTACACACAGTCACACTGTACACACAGTCACACTGCACACACTGTTATACTGTGCACACATTCACATTGCACACACAGTCACACTGCGCACACATTCACATTGCACACACAATCACACTGTACACACAGTCACACTGTACACACAGTCACACTGCACACACTGTTATACTGTGCACACATTCACATTGCACACACAGTCACACTGTACACACAGTCACACTGCACACACATTCACATTGCACACACAGTCACACTGTACACACAGTCACACTGCACACACTGTCACACTGTGCACACATTCACATTGCACACACAGTCACACTGTACACACAGTCACACTGCACACACATTCACATTGCACACACAGTCACACTGCGCACACATTCACATTGCACACACAATCACACTGTACGCACAGTCACACTGCACACACATTCACACTGTACACACATTCACATTGCGCACACAGCCACACTGCACACACATTCACATTGCATACACAGTCACACTGTACACACAGGCACACTGCACACACAGTCACACTGCACACACAGTCACACTGTACACACAGTCACATTGCATACACATTCACACTGCACACACAGTCACACTGTACACACAGTCACACTGTACACACATTCACACTGTACACACAGTCACACTGTACACACAGTCACATTGCACACACAGTCACACTGTACACACAGTCACACTGCACACACATTCACATTGCACACACAGTCACACTGTACACACAGTCACACTGCACACACATTCACATTGCACACACAATCACACTGTACACACAGTCACACTGTACACACAGTCACACTGCACACACTGTTATACTGTGCACACATTCACATTGCACACACAGTCACACTGCGCACACATTCACATTGCACACACAATCACACTGTACACACAGTCACACTGTACACACAGTCACACTGCACACACTGTTATACTGTGCACACATTCACATTGCACACACAGTCACACTGTACACACAGTCACACTGCACACACATTCACATTGCACACACAGTCACACTGTACACACAGTCACACTGCACACACTGTCACACTGTGCACACATTCACATTGCACACACAGTCACACTGTACACACAGTCACACTGCACACACATTCACATTGCACACACAGTCACACTGCGCACACATTCACATTGCACACACAATCACACTGTACGCACAGTCACACTGCACACACATTCACACTGTACACACATTCACATTGCGCACACAGCCACACTGCACACACAGTCACACTGCACACACATTCACATTGCATACACAGTCACACTGTACACACAGGCACACTGCACACACAGTCACACTGCACACACATTCACATTGCATACACATTCACACAGTACACACAGGCACACTGCACACACAGTCACACTACACACACATTCACACTGTACGCACATTCACACTGTACACATTGCGCACACAGTCACACTACACACACATTCACACTGTACACATATTCACACTGTGCACGCAGTCACACTGTACACACGTTCACGCTGCACACACATTCACAGTGTACATACGTTCACACTGTACACACATTCATACTGCACACTGAGTCATACTGCACGCACAGTCACACTAAAGTCTCCAAAATACTATTTAGTCACACGAACACTCCCCGCTGCAAAATCATCCTGTGACTCCGAGAATACTGGCTCAATCTTGGTGCAGAAATACCTGCAAAAGTCTGAAGCAAAGTGTCTGACCCCCTGTCCTCCTGGTACCATTTCAGCACAGTATTAAATATCAATAGAAAATTGATCTTAGAAGTTAATGCTTACTAAAATGCCTCATTTTAATTGATTAGATACATATTTTAATCGTGCGAGGGTGACTCTAGCCGGTCTATATATTTATAGCCCCATGTATCTGTTAAAGCAGCTTTCCAGCTAGCGAACAAATTAAAATCTAAAATTCATCCCAGTGGGAAGACCCAACCTGTGAAAGGTAGGAAAGTTCACCACTGTAGGCAGACTGGGGGAGGGCACCTAGTACAGCCAATCCCAGTGCTAGCGATACTACTGTTAGTGGAATTAAAGTGGAATCCCCCAGGTAAGTAAATCTATCAGTGACAACTCAACAGGACAGGACACCATTCTCAACTGAGTATCAGAAATCCAACTCCGGAGCACACAGCTAAAAACAATAAACCCTCCTGTATTTAGTTTTTAAAGTAAGGAATATTGTGCTGTCTTTTACTTGCCGATTCTGTGGACACTTTTAGAACAGTGTACCTGGAAAATAAAAATCTGGGACAAGTTTCCTCCTCTACCCACCCCCCAAAATCAAGAAAAACGAACAGAAATGCCTCCAATGAGCCCAGGATATTTATTGTCAAGGATACACGGGGCGGCACGGTAGCACAGTGGGTTAGCACTGCTGCTTCACAGCTCCAGGGTCCTGGGTTCGATTCCCGGCTCGGGTCACTGTCTGTGTGTGGAGTTTGCACATTCTCCTCATGTCTGCGTGGGTTTCCTCCAGGTGCTCCGGTTTCCTCCCACAGTCCAAAGATGTGCGGGTTAGGTTGATTGGCCGTGCTAAGAAATTGCCCCTTAGTGTCCAGGGATGTGTAGGTTAGAGGGATTAGTGGGTGTAATATGTAGGGATATGGGGATAGGGCCTGGGTGGGATTGTGTTTGGTGCAGATTCGATGGGCCGAAGGGCCTCTTTCTGCACTGTAGGGTTCGATGATTCTATAACACTGCACATACTGTTACACTGTACACACACTCAGTCACAGTGTACACACACTCACACTGTACAGTCACACTGCATACACATTCACGCTGTACACAGACACGCATTATAAACACATTCACACTGTACGCAGAGTGATACCGCACAAACATTCACACTGTACACAAAATAAATGTGTAGTGGTCCATTTTGGCAGGTCCAATATGATGAAGGAATATAATATCAAGGGTAGGAGTCTTAGCAGTGTTGAAGAGCAGAAGGATCTTGGGGTCCGGGTCCACAGGACTCTTAAATCGGCCTCGCAGGTGGAGGATGTGGTCAAGAAGGTGTACTGGCCTTCATTAATCGAGGGACTGAGTTTAGGAGTCGGGGGGTAATGCTGCAATTTTATAAGACCCTTGTCAGACCCCACTTGGAGTACTGTGCGCAGTTCTGGTCTCCTCACTACAGGAAGGATGTGGAAGCTATTGAGAGGGTGCAGAGGAGATTTACAAGGATGTTGCCTGGATTGGGAGGCATGCCTTATGAAGATAGGTTGAGGGAGCTGGGTCTCTTCTCCCTGGAGAGACGAAGGTTGAGAGGTGACCTGATAGAGGTTTATAAAATGTTGAGAGATATAGATAGGGTGGATTCTCGGAGGCTATTTCCCAGAGCTGAAATGGTCGCTACGAGAGGACACAGGTTTAAGGTGCTGGGAAGCAAGTACAGAGGAGATGTTAGGGGAAAGTTTTTCACTCAGAGGGTGGTGAGTGAGTGGAATCGGCTGCCGTCGGTGGTGGTGGAGGCGAACTTGCTGGGGTCTTTTAAAAGACTTCTGGATGAGTATATGGGATCTAATGGGATTGGGAGTTACAGATAGTTCTATGGCTTGGTAGGTATGGATATGATCGGCGCAACTTGTGGGCCGAAGGGCCTGTTTGTGCTGTAGTGTTCTATGTTCTATGAAGTCACACTGTACACACATTCACACTGTGCACTGAGTCACACTGTACATAGAGTCACACCATTTACAGTGTCACAATATACACACAATCAACCAGTCTGCACACAGAGTCACACTATACACACATTTATACTGTACATACAGTCATATTGTACACAAAATCACACTACACTGATTCATACTGTGCCAAGTCACACTGTACTCACAGTCACACTCTGCACACATTCACACTGCACACACAGTCACACTGCACACACTTTCACTCTGTACATAGAGTCACACTGCACACACAGTTACACTGTACACACACTCAGTCACAGTGTACACACATTCACACTACATACAGAGTCATGCTAGACACAGTCACATTGTACACAGGGTCACACTGCACACAGTCAAACTGCACACACATTTACACTGTACACAGAGTCACACTGTACACACATTCACACTGTACACACAGTCACACTGCACATACATTCACACTGTACACACATTCATACTGTACACACTGTCACATTGTACACACTCACCTGCACACACATTCATACTGTACACACTGTCACATTGTACACACTCACCTGCACACACATTCATACTGTACACACTGTCACATTGTACACACAGTCACACATACACATTTGCACTACACGGAGTCACACTGTACACTCATTCACACTGCACCCACATTCACACTGCACACACTCACCTGCACACACTCACCTGCACACACATTCACACTGTACATTCATTCACACTGTACAGACACTTAGTACAGTGTCACACTGTACACACAGTCAAATTCTACACACTTTCACACTATACACAGAATCATGCTGTACAGAGTCACACTGCACACAGTCACACTGTATACACAGTCACACTGATCACAGAACCATAAAGTCCACACAGTCACACTGTACATACTTTCACACTGTACACAGAGTCACACTGTACACAGGGTCATACCCCACACACAGTCACGCTGCACACACATTCATGCTGCACACACAGTCACACAAAACAGAAACATAGTTATGGTCACACTGTACACACAGTCATGCTGCACACACAGCCACACCAAAAACAGAGTCATTCTGTACACAGAATCACACTGCACACACGGCACACACATTCGCACTGTACATATAGTCACACTGTACGTACATTCACACTGCACACAGAGTCACACTGTACATGCAGTCACACTGTACACAGAGTCACACTGTACATGCATTCACACTGCACACAGTCACACTGTGCACACATTCACACTGTACACACTTTCACACTGTACAGGGTCACACTGTATACAGAGTCACACGGTGCACACATTCACTCTGTACACACATTCATACTGCACAGTCACACTGTACAGTCACACTGCACAGTCACACTATGCACAGTCACACTGTACACACAGTCACATTGCACACAAAGTCACACTGTACATGCATTCACACTGTATACACAGTCACACAGCACACACTCTCACACTGAATGCACAGTCACACTGCACATAAATTCACACTGTACAAAGCCTCACATGGTACACAGAGTCACACTACAGGCATTCACACTGCACACAGAGTCACACTGTATAAAGAGTCACACTGCACACAGAATCACACTGCACCTACAGTCACACTGCACCTACAGTCACACTGCACACACAGTCACACTGCACACACATTCACACTGCACATTCATTCACACTGTATACTCATTCACACTATACAGAGTCACATTGTACACAGTGTCACACTGTACACACAATCAAACTCTATACATATTCACACAGCACACAGCGTCATGCTGTACAGAGTCACACTGCACACAGAGTCACACTGTACACATATTTGCACTGTACCCACAGTCACACTGTACACACATTCACACTGTACAAGCATTCACACTGCACACGGTCACACTGTTTGTAGAATCACACTGTACACAGAATCACACTGCACACTCAGTCACATTGTACACACAGTCACACTGAACACACATTCAGCTTTACACAGTCACACTGTACACCGTACATGCATTCACACTGCACACAGTCACGCAGCACACATGGTCACACTGTACACACATTCACACGACACACAGAATCACACTATTTACACAGTCACACTGTACACAATCACACTACACACACAGTTACACTGCACACTCAGTCACATTGTACACACAGTCACACTCTGCTGTACACAGAGTCACTTTGCACACAGACTCACCCTAATGTTTTCGGAGAGCTTCCAATGTCAGCGAAGCAGTCTAAAGCCTGGACCCAAACAGACTCAACCTTATCCAAAATTTACATGGAGGGGTTCCAAGGACTGCCCTCTGAAGAAATGAAGGCTGATCTCATTCAGAAATCTGAATTTAGTGCTGAGGACAGAATCATTCTTTAATGGTCCCAGAGGTTGCACAGCCTGGACAGGGCCTCAGGTCACAGGGACTGGACAGGGCCTCAGGTCACAGGGACTGGACAGGGCCTCAGGTCACAGGGCCTCAGGTCACAGGGACTGGACAGGGCCTCAGGTCACAGGGCCTGGGCAGGGCCTCAGGTCACAGGGCCTGGGCAGGGCCTCAGGTCACAGGGCCTGGGCAGGGCCTCAGGTCACAGGGCCTGGGCAGGGCCTCAGGTCACAGGGACTGGACAGGGCCTCAGGTCACAGGGCCTGGACAGGGCCTCAGGTCACAGGGCCTGGGCAGGGCCTCAGGTCACAGGGCCTGGGCAGGGCCTCAGGTCACAGGGCCTGGACAGGGCCTCAGGTCACAGGGCCTGGACAGGGCCTCAGGTCATAGGGCTGGACAGGGCCTCAGGTCACAGGGCCTGGACAGGGCCTCAGGTCACAGGGCCTCAGGTTGCAGGGCCTGGACAGGGCCTCAGGTTGCAGGGCCTGAACAGGGCCTCAGGTCTCAGGGCCTGAACAGGGCCGCAGGTCACAGGGACTGGTTTAAAATTGCACTTCAGTTCATAATTGGAAGTTAATCTGCATATTTAAAGAGAACCTGCGGCTGAGTCAGAGCAGAATGGGAAGGAAAGAACTAATTCTCCTGTCCTATCTTCACTGGCAGGATGCTAGTAGGGCAAGTAAAACTGACCATGATAATACAGTGCTTTAAGAATGAACAATAATAGTTTGTACGGCACAGAAACAGAAACATTTTCCCCATCCTAATTAACCCTATCAGCTTATCCTCCGGGCCCCGTTCCCACCCATGTACTTGACGAGTTTCCCCTTCAGTATATCCACGCTAATCACCTCAACTACTCCATATTCTGTAGTCTCTGGATGAAGTGTTTCCTAACTGAGAGACTAGGCCGGAGGCCGTTATGTCGGACAGCTCCAGGATTGGAGAGTGTGAAAGGGAAAACAAACTAAAGGAAGAACTGGGGGGGGGGCTGTTCCCTCTGGCTGGAGAATCTAAATCACAGGGGTTTAGTCTCAGGGAAAGGAGCTGATCATTTCAGAGTGCGAGAAGGAGAATCCTCTTTGCTAAAGGCGTTTGAATCTTTGGAATTCTCTAACCCGGAGGATTGTGGATACTCCACTGTTGAATATAGTTCAGTCTGGGATAGACAGATTCTTGGTCTCTTGGGGTATTAAGGGGAGCAAGTGGGACAAATGGAGTTGAGGTTTAGAATCGGCCACGGTTGTATTGAATGGCAGAGCAGGATCGATGGGCAGAGTGGCCTACACCGGCTCCTATTTTGTTCTTAGCTCGAGATGAATTGATGTTAACAGCAGCTTACAACAATTTACATTCATATTGCCTTCAACATACATAAGAAATAGGAGCAGGAGTCGGCCATCTAGCCCTTCGAGCCTGCCCCGCCATTCAATAAGATCATGGCTGATCTGAAGTGGATCAGTTCCACTTTCCCTCTTTCTCCCCTTAATTCCCCTGTCTATCAGAAACCTATCTACCCGTGACTTAAATATATTTAGCAAGGCAGCCTCCACCACTTCAACGGGCAGAGAATTCCAGAGATTCACCACCCTTTGAGTGAAGAAGTTCCTCCTCAACTCCGTTCTAAACTGCCTCCCGCTTATCTTGAGGCTGTGCCCTCTAGTCCTGCTGTCCTTTCTGAGCGGGAAGAGTCTCTCTACCTCTACCCTATCCATCCCATTCATTATCTTATACGTCTCTATAAGATCCCCCCTCATCCTTCTAAACTCCAACGAGTACAGACCCAGTCTATTCAATCTCTCTTCATAGTCCAACCCCCTCATCTCCGGTATCAGCCTAGTGAACCTCCTCTGCACTCCCTCCAAGGCCAATATATCCTTAATAGGCCAATATATAATCACATGCCCCAAGATGTTTCACTGCAATATTATAAAGGAAACTAAGAAGAAAAGATTTGGTTGGATGTCCAGTAGTTTGGTCAGAGAGGTAGGTTTAAAGGAGGGAGTATGTTAACAGAGGGAAGTGAGATGGAGAGTTACGGGGAGGGATCCAAGCAGCTGAAAGCCAACAATTGTGGACCAACTGGGAACACTCAGAATCAGTAATCTCTAAACTGTCTGTGCTTTATATGCTCTGTCCGAGGCCAGAACTCTCCATTCACCTGACGAAGAGGGGAAACCTCGAAAGCTTGTGAGTTTACTATCAAATAAATCGGTTGAACTAAAACCTGGTGTTGTCAGACTTTTTACTGTGCAACACTCAAAAGGCCAGAATTCGAGGAGGGCAGATATTTTGGAGAGTTGAAGGGCTGGAAGATATTAAAAAGACAGGGAGGGACATGGCCACGGGGGATTTGAAAATGAGGACAAGAATCTTTTTCACCCTGCTATTCCCCTAAATCCCAGTCTGTCCCAGAGTCTTGAACGTCTTCCCTACGTTTCACTTTCCCACTTGCTCTCAATATCCCTTTTCTCACCTTTAAGATGCTCCTTGTCCCTGAATATTGCTGCTTTTGGGTTTTTTTGGGGTTAGTATTTATCTCTTTCAGGGCCCTAGAGAAATGTGAATCATTGCTACTGGAGTTGATGCCAAGTTGGATTTGGAAAGACTTCACACGTTCCAAATTGAGGAATTGAGACTAAATTAGAAAGATGAGTAGGTAGGGATATCAGCGGCACAACTTGTGGGCCAAAGGGCCTGTTTGTGCTGCAGTTTTTTTCTGTTCTATGTTTAAATCAAGACTGCAGCGCAGTGAGGGTTTTGATTTGATTCACTATTGTCACATGTATTTACAGTGGAAAGTATTGTTTCTTGTGCACAATGCAGACTAAAACATACCGTTCATAGAGAAGGAAAGGAGAGGGTGTAGAATGTAGTGTTACAGTCTAGGGTGTAGAGAAAGATCAACTTAATGCAAGGTAAATCCATTCAAAAGTCTGATGGCAGCAGGGAAGAAACTGTTCTTGAGTCGGTTGGTACATGACCTCAGACTTTTGTATCTTTTTCCCAATGGAAGAAGGTGGAAGAGAGAATGTCTGGGGTGTGTGGGGGTCCTTGATTAGGCCGGCTGCTTTTCCCGAGGCAATGGGAAGTGTAGATAGAGTCAATGGACTTGGGTCTGTACTCATTAGAGTTTAGAAGGATGAGGGGAGATCTTATAGAGACGTATAAGATAATGAAGGGGATGGATAGGGTAGAGGTAGAGAGATTCTTCCTGCTTAGAAAGGACAGCAGGACTAGAGGGCACAGCCTCAAGATAGGGAGGGGGGTGCAGTTTAGATCGGAGTTGAGGAGGAACTTCTTCACTCAAAGGGTGGTGAATCTCTGGAATTCTCTGCCCGTTGAAGTGGTGGGGGCTGCCTCGCTCAATATATTTAAGTCACGGGTAGATAGGTTTCTGATAGACAGGGGAATTAAGGGGAGAAAGCGGGAAAGTGGAACTGATCCACTTCAGATCAGCCATGATCTTATTGAATGGCGGGGCAGGCTCGAGGGGCTGAATGGCCGACTCCTGCTCCTATTTCTTATGTTCTTATGTTATGGATGGGGGGGCTGGGAGGAGGAAGGCGATTAGAGTTTGCTGTTGACAGGAACACAATATTTCCTGAGCATTCCCTGTTATTAATCAGCTCTCTCCAGATTATCCCGGTTACCCAGTGAAGGGGATTTGAGGATTTTGTCTATCTGATCATTCCCATTGTGAACAGCCAGAGACTCAGACACTGGGGCGAGAGAGAATGAATATATATTTTGTGTTTGTCAATTAATTTTTTTAAAAGATAATGAGAAGGGTTTGATGTTTCAGGGGGAGGGAGACAGGGGGGATGTTTAAAATGAATGAAGTTGAGGCAGTGAAAAGGATTCCTCACCCCAGATGGGACTCGAACCCACAATCCCTGGCTTAGGAGGCCAGTGCCTTATCCATTAGGCCACTGGGGCGGCCCGGATCCACAGGCCGCCGGCAGCTCACTTAACCCCGTCAGCCCAGCAGAGGGCGCAGCGACCGGCGGGGAGAGAGAGAGAGAGAGAGCGGGAAATGGGGGAGGGGGAGAGGGTGAGGGGGGGGGGTGTGTGTGGGGGGGGTGGGGGGGGAGGGTGTGGGTGTGTGTGGGGGGGGTGGGGGGGGAGGGTGTGGGTGTGTGGGGGGGGGTGGGGGGGGAGGGTGTGTGGGGGGGGGTGGGGGGGGAGGGTGTGGGTGTGTGGGGGTGGGTGGGGGGGGGAGGGTGTGTGGGGGGGGTGGGGGGGGAGGGTGTGGGTGTGTGGGGGGGGGTGGGGGGGGGAGGGTGTGTGGGGGGGGTGGGGGGGGAGGGTGTGGGTGTGTGGGGGTGGGTGGGGGGGGAGGGTGTGTGGGGGGGGTGGGGGGGGAGGGTGTGGGTGTGTGGGGGGGGGTGGGGGTGGGAGGGTGTGGGTGTGTGGGGGGGGTTGGGGGGGGAGGGTGTGGGTGTGTGGGGGGGGGGAGGGTGTGGGTGTGTGGGGGGGGTGGGGGGGGAGGGTGTGGGTGTGTGGGGGGGTTGGGGGGGGAGGGTGTGGGTGTGTGGGGGGGGGGAGGGTGTGGGTGTGTGGGGGGGGTGGGGGGGGAGGGCGTGTGTGTGTGGGGGGGTGGGGGGGGGGAGGGTGTGGGTGTGTGTGGGGGGGGTGGGGGGAGGAGGGTGTGGGGGGGTGGGGGGGAGGGTGTGGGTGTGTGTGGGGGGTGGGGGGGGGAGGGTGTGGGTGTGTGGGGGGGGTGGGTGGGGGGGAGGGTGTGGGTGTGTGGGGGGGGGTGGGGGTGGGAGGGTGTGGGTGTGTGGGGGGGTTGGGGGGGGAGGGTGTGGGTGTGTGTGGGGGGGAGGGTGTGGGTGTGTGGGGGGGGTGGGGGGGGGAGGGTGTGGGTGTGTGGGGGGGGGTGGGGGTGGGAGGGTGTGGGTGTGTGGGGGGGTTGGGGGGGGAGGGTGTGGGTGTGTGGGGGGGGGGAGGGTGTGGGTGTGTGGGGGGGGTGGGGGGGGAGGGCGTGTGTGTGTGGGGGGGTGGGGGGGGGGGAGGGTGTGGGTGTGTGTGGGGGGGGTGGGGGGAGGAGGGTGTGGGGGGGTGGGGGGGAGGGTGTGGGTGTGTGTGGGGGGGGTGGGTGGGGGGAGGGTGTGGGTGTGTGTGGGGGGTGGGGGGGGGGAGGGTGTGGGTGTGTGGGGGGGGTGGGTGGTGGTGGGGTGGGGGGGAGGGTGTGGGTGTGTGGGGGGGGTGGGTGGGGGGGGAGGGTGTGGGTGGGGGGGTGTGTGAGGCAGCAGGAAACCTCCCGTGCTGATTCATTGTAAGCAGGGTCAAGAGGGTCAGAGACCCTGGGTCAGGGGACGGAGCTTCCCCCACCAAAGGAGGGTGAGGGTGGGGAGAGGTTTACAGAGGGAATTTCATCAGATTCTGGCGATTAACACCATGGAGGCTGGGGGAGTTTCCCGAGGTCGGATAGGAGAA